>NC_080572.1:115279649-115583260 GCF_030247185.1 Malaya genurostris
TTTGGACACTTTATATTTAATTCATTCAGCAAAAATTGGACCATTCCAGATCCATAAAACAAAGATACCTTTATCAGGAAATAATGCCTTAACATCATCTTTATACTCCATCGTAACAATTTTCCTTGCCGGCAATTCATGAAGAATAAACAATGAGGTTGTTTGTGAACATTATACTATAAATATTTAACAGAAGCGGTTTTGCTTACTTGTTCAACTTTTCCGTTTTAAGTTTTATTTATTTCATTATTTTAGTTTAATTTATTTCAGTAACGATCTTATATTGGTATTCTTTTTCAAATTTTGTATACTTTTCATCTTTTTCCCTGAAATACTTGGTCTGAACATTTATTCAATTTCTCACCTTTGCACTTTTATTTACTTAACCTAATACATATACCATACCTAATATACCGTATACCTAATACATTCAGGAACAGTAGTTGTGAAAAACTAGACAGAACTATTTGTTGGCGCACTTCTCATCGTTTATGCGATAATGTTTGTTTTAAGAATTGATTCGCATCCTCACTTTTAACTTAATTATAATGGTATCTTTGAGGATACCGAAATTATTCAATATATTTTATCCTAGTTTAAAAAGTTTTTTTTTGCACAAGCACATGTTTTCATTTTACTCCCAATTATGCATAATTCCAGAATTTTTATATATCCAAACATTAAATATTCAATACTTTTCACAGTCTTCTCCACTTCATTCTGAACTTTTGTCATCAAATAAAACAATTAATTCGGTTGTAGTTATTTAGCTTACATTCATAAATTATATTATCGTAATCTATGAATTTGCAGTATTTAAAATTTTGGCTATAAAATTTTTAATATTGCACATTTATCTTTATTATTTTTCTAAAGGTGAAATTTTTCATAGTGCCATAACGAATAAACTTTGAACATTAAATTAATTTCCAAAATCCAGAAGTTAATTTTCAATATTCTTTTAAAAATTTATGATATAGTTACCGTCAATTCATGAAGTATAAATAATGAGGTTGTTTATGAATTTGAATGCCAAACATTAAACTATAATTATCTAACGAAAGTGGTTTTCCTTGCTTTTTGAACTTTTTAGTTTAATTTGTTTCATATAAACAAAAGTTCAAATGTGATAGAACCCGTTAAAAGCACAAAATCTACGATTTTATGCTTTTAATCGCCCGCCCAACCCTTTCTATCACATTTGAACTTTGAATACTCATTCTTTCGAATTTCTTTTAGCCAACTCAAAATTTGAAGATCGTCGTGTACTTTTTATATGAAACTGAGGTTATCTTATATCTGCATTAATTTTAATTGAAATTTTATTTACTTAACCTAATACATGTTCCTACCTTTCGGGAACCGTAGTTTTTAAATATTAGAACTAATTATTGGCGTACTTTTCTTCGTTTTTGCGATAATGTTTCTTCTAAGAATTGATTCGCTTCTGTACTTGGAACTTAATTGTATTTGATCTTTGGTGGTACCGAACTTATTCAGTATAGTTTCGTCTAACCTTTCAAAAAATATTTTTTTCATATACATATATTTTTATTTTACTCGCAATTTAGTACAATTCCAGATTTTTTTCTACTTGGAGTATTGAAACATTCAGTTTTCAATATATTTTACCATCTTCTCCATATCAACCTGTTAATTTTGAAACAAATTTCAATTCGAATTAATCCTTTAATCTTTTGTGTACTTGAAATCTAGTATTTTTCAACATTGTTCTGTTTTTTCTAATACTTTTTCAAATGGGAAATTTCTTCATAGAACCTTTGCACACTTTTAATTTAATTAAACAGTTAAAGTCGCTAATAAAATGAAACAAACAAACAATAATAAGGTTATTTGTGAATTTGAATGTCAAACTTTTAACTATACATATCTAACAAAAGTGTTTATGCTCACTTGTTGAACTTTTCCGTTTTTAGTTCAATTTATTTCAGATAAACGAAAGTTCGAATGTGATAAAGCCCGTTAAAAGCACAAAATCGAAGATTCTATGCTTTTAATCGCCCGCCCAACCCTTTCTATCACATTTGAACTCTGAATACCTGTTTTTTCGGAATTCTTTTAGCTAAATCAAACTTTGAAGATCGTCCAGAATTCAACACAATACTTATTTTCTGAAACCGTATTCGAATTTCGTATACTTTTAATTTGAAGTAACAATCTTATATTTGTATTCATTTTCATGTTTTGTGTACTTTTCATCTTTTTGGCTGAAATACTTGTTCTGAACATTTATTCGTTTTCTCACCTTTGAACTTTTATTTACTAAACCTAATACATATACCTAACCCTTCAGGAACAGTAGTTTTGAAATACTAGACATAGCTATTTGCTGGCGTACTTCTCATCATTTATGCGATATTGTTTGTTCTAAGAATTGATTCGCTTCCTCACTTTGAACTTAATCATACTTGGTATCTTTGAGGATACCGAAATTATTCAATACGTTTTATCCTAGTTTCCAGAAAAAAAAACTTTTTTTACAAGCACATGTTTTCGTTTTACTCCCAATTATGCATAATTCCAGAATTTTTTATATCGAAACATTAATTTTCAATATATTTCACCGTATTCTTCATGTCAATCAGATAATTTTTGAACAAATTGCAATTCGAAGTACACCTTACGAACTTTTGTCATCAAACAAAACAATCAATTCGATAGTATTCTTTTTAGCTTATATCCCAAAATTGTATTACCTTGCAATAATCTAGTAATTTTCAATATTTAAAAGTTTAACTATCAAATTTTTAAATCGTATAATGTTTCAACACCATTTAATTCTCTTATATTCACCCCACTATACACAACAACACTTTAAAAAGGTATGATAAAAGTTACATCACAGATACGTATTTTGAATACTTAATGTATTCATCATCAGTATATCAGGTTTTAAGTTTATGATTATGAATACATTGTGAAATTATTCTACTAAACGCTTAAGTTACAAATTAGTGAAATTTTTAATATTGCACACCTATCTTCATTAATTTTACAGATGGTAAAATTCAAATTCAAATGTGATAAAACCCGTTAAAAGCACAAAATCTAGGACTTTATGCTTTTAATCGCCCGCCCAACCCATTTTATCACATTTGAACTCTGAGTACCCATTCTTTAGAATTTCTTTTAGCCAAATCAAAATTTGAAGATCGTCCAGAATACAACGTATACTATTTATATGAAACTGTATCGATCTTATATCTGTATTAATTTTCATTGAACTTTTTTTTACTTAACATAATACATGTTCCGACCTTTCGGGAACCGTAGTTTTGAAATATTATACATATCTAACAAAAGTGTTTATGCTCACTTGTTGAACTTTTCCGTTTTTAGTTCAATTTATTTCAGATAAACGAAAGTTCAAATGTGATAAAACCCGTTAAAAGCACAAAATCGAAGATTTTATGCTCTTAATCACCCGCCCAATCCTTTCTATCACATTTGAACTCTGAATACCCGTTAGTTTTTCGAATTTCTTTTAGCCAAATCAAAATTTGAAAATCGTCCAGGATCCAAAAGAATACCCATTTTACGCATTTCGTACACTTGAATTTTTGAAATACGGATCTTAAATCTTTCTTCATTTTCATTTTTTATATATTTTATATCAGTTTGGCTGAAGCACACGTTCTCAACATTGATTCGTTTTCTCACGTTTGAATTTTTTTACTTAACCTAACACATGTTTCTGAATTTTCGGGAATAGTAGTTTCGTAATACTCGTTAGAACATGGGATAAAGTTTATTTTAAGTATTGATTCGCTTCATCACATTAAACTTAATAGTACTTGATCTTTACTGGGACGGAAATTATTCACTATTGTTTACTCCTATTTTTCAAAAAATCATTTCTTCGTATTTCTATATTTTCATTTTACTCGAAATTAAGCACAATTCCAGAATTTTTTATTTTAAAATTTTGAGTATTAAAAGGATAAAATTTAAAATATATTTTAGCATTTTGCCACGTCAATTTTTCAACAAATTTCAAACCCAATTAATATGCTTAAACCTTTCTCATCAAGTAGAACAACAAGTTTTATTGATTTTTAGCTTATATTCATAAATTGTTTTACCGTAATCTAAAAAGCTTTCACACTTCTGGGAACAATTTGAATTCACAAATATTCTTCAAAATTTGACACTGACTATCAAATTTTGAATATTAAACACTAACTTCAACATTTTTTTAAATTATAAAATCCATCATAAGGCTATAACCAATTTCAGTTATATTCAAACATTAATTGTTCATTTTCAATTTACTATACAATTTTGTGCATATAATTTGCTTACACGAAAAATTCCGTAAACTATGGGATAAAGTTTATTCTAAGTATTGATTCGCTTCTTCACTTTGAACTTAATCGTACTTGATCTTTACTGGGACGGAAATTATTCACTATTGTTTACTCCTATTTTTCAAAAAATCATTTCTTTGTATTCCTATATTTTCATTTTACTCGAAATTTAGCACAATTCCAGAATTTTTTATTTTAAAATTTTGAGTATTAAAAGGATAAAATTTAAAATATATTTTAGCATTTTGCCCCGTCAATTTTTCAACAAATTTCAAACCCAATTAATATGCTTAAACCTTTCTCATCAAGTAGAACAACAAGTTTGATTGATTTTTAGCTTATATTCATAAATTGTATTACCGTAATCTAAAAAGCTTTCACACTTCTGAGAACAATTTGAATTCACAAATATTCTTCAAAATTTGAAACACTGACTATCAAATTTTGAATATTAAACACTAACTTCAACATTTTTTTAAATTATAAAATCCATCATAAGGCTATAACCAATTTCAGTTATATTCAAACATTAATTGTTCATTTTCAATTTACTATACAATTTTGTACATATAATTTGCTTACATGAAAAATTCCGTAAACTATGGGATAAAGTTTATTCTAAGTATTGATTCGCTTCTTCACTTTGAACTTAATCGTACTTGATCTTTACTGGGACGGAAATTATTCACTATTGTTTCCTATTTTTCAAAAAATCATTTCTTTGTATTCCTATATTTTCATTTTACTCGAAATTTAGCACAATTCATAATTTTGTATTTTAAAATTTTGAGTATTGAAAGGATAAAATTTGAAATATATTCTAGCATTTTGCCCACGTCAATTTTTCTACAAATTTCAAACCCAATTAAGATGCTCAAACTTTTCTCATCAAGTAGAACAACAAGTTTGATTGATTGATTTTTAGCTTATATTCATAAATTGTATTTCCGTAATCTAAAAAGCTTTCACACTTCTGGGAACAATTTGAATTCACAAATATTCTTCAAAATTTGAAACACTGACTATCAAATTTTGAATATTAAACACTTACTTTAACATTTTTTTTAGTTATAGAATCCATCATAAGGCTATAACCAATTTCAGTTATTTTGAAACATCAATTGTTCATTTTCAATTTACTGTACATTTATAATTATGTTTATTTATTAAATGATGAAATATTAAATTCATATATTTGTGCATATAATTTGCTTTTACGAAAAATTTCGTAAGCTATCAACTTCGGACTGCATAAAATTAATATGAAGTCATGTGCCCTCACTCGAAAGTTAATAGTTTTCGTAAATAACGAAAAAAGTTTTACAAGCATTTGTGAATAAAATTAACAAATAGAAATGTACAATTGAATTTTTCACATAAATGGAAGTTCAAATGTGATGAAACTCGTTAAAACACAAAATCTGTGATTTTATGCTCTTAATGAATCGCCCAACCCTTTTTAACACATTTCAATATCATATTTATTCAAAGCCAAACTTGAAGACAGTTTAGGATATCTAGAAAATAAATTAATTTTTGCTTGATATCTTGTTTGTAATTAATTTAATTTAATGGCGTTTTCCCCCACCTCGAATTTAGATTCTTACAACTGAACATTTTGTTAAACTTTCATCGAAATTTAATTTTCATTTGTTTCATAAACAAATCGAATTAATATTCTTAATATTTTGTATTGAATTCAAAAGATATTATTACTGGATTTGAAGAACAGATCCTTCGTTTTTTTTTTAATTTGGATATAGCGGTAGAATCTGCTTTTCAAACTTAGATGAATATTTTCCTTATCATAATCTAAAATGCTATTCTACTCGCACTATTTTGCTTTAAAACTCAAAAGATTTTGAAATCTCTCGTTAAGCCATGACGAAAAAGTTTTCAATTATAATTATAACTCAAAGTCAACTCTGGTTTTTCATTTCTCAAATGTTAAAATTTGGATGCACATTAAATTTCATAAACTAACAACATTTGTTTGAACTAAAAACTCTACATGTTTTGTGGTATTAGTTTATCAATTACCAGTTCTTTAATTGCAAATTAAAAAAAATGATCCCACGTGAAATTTATCTTGATAACGAATTTCCACACTTAAATTTTATTGGGATATCAGTTCTAAAAAAATCGACTTTTATAACCACTTCACAAATTTCAATTTAAATCACTCAGTATCGAAATTAGGATTTTGACTATCAACAAAGTGCAGATCGCATATCGAAGAATATCACAACGCTACAAAAGGCTTTCTTTCCCAGCATTACTATTTCCACTGCATGAAATTTCAAAACATTAATAAATTTATAACTAAGATGTTGATTTTGAATGCCTATTAATCAGAATTCCAAACATTTAGTATTGAGCATTTTCCTAAAAATAATTAAGATTATTGATTGAATCCAAATGTTTTTGAAGTAATTCAAGTAATTCATTTGCTCTTATATTTTTACGTTAAAAATATAAATTAGAAAACTAAATACATTACAAATAATTTTATCACATGTACATTTTCGTAAACTGAAAACTTTGGACTGCTTAAAATGAATCTGAAATTATATACCTTTTTAAACCTTTAAGCTCCCGAATTAACAATGTTTTTAAATAGTTTTATCGTAGTTTTTCACAAGATTTTATGACAATTTTATTTTCTCGATTATAACAACAGAATACAATATTGATTTTATTTGATTTGAATTTTGTGTATTAATTCGCTTTCAAAATAACTCTATTTTACGTCCTGCATAATTCAGACATTCTATTGGTTCTAATGATTTGAAAACTAGAAATTTTGATTTTTAAAATATTTATCGTATTATTATAATCTTCCTGATGTTCAATGTTTCAAATTTCACACATTCAAAATTTCATTGTTGTTACCGTTCTATTTTTTATTAGATATATATTTGAATACTTGAATTTACATAATATTCTGAATTTTTTACATATTTGTGTTATTGGAACCTAATTATTTCCTTTATTCACATTGTCAAAATATTGAAATATTTATGTTAAAAGTCCCATCTATTTAATAAAATGTCACATAAGATACAAGTAGAAATAAAACTTTTAAAACATGATCAAATAAAATCGTTTGGATCCCAAAATTCACAGTACATTTTTGAAATTTTGAAAATTTGATTGTAACTCCTAGAAAAGTCAACTTGCTCGAAACTAGAAATCGTTTTGATGCGAAAATCGAGCAAACTATGAAAAAGATTAAATAAAAATAAGACTAGAAATATGATTAGAAATCCAAGTACAAAAATGTTTAGTACAGCTTGCTGTACATTATTTAAAAATACTTCCTGATCATTTGGAAGCACTTCCGCATCATTGACTAATGCTTCCTGATCGCTTGGATCGGTTTCCTCATTATTCGGAAAACTATTAGACAATGCTTGTTCTTCCGCAGCTTCAACTTCACTAGCTTCAACTGCTTGCTGTGTATTTCTTGTATTTGTATTATTTTCAAACATTTCATCAGTTTGAATTACCAAGCTAGCAGTATTACACCTCCTAGTAGGGCTGCGAATATACTTGCCAACAGGTGATTGTATATTCTTGAATTTATTTGCCCTAGAGGTTTTCTTTTCCGGAAGAGCCAACTTTTTGTTCAAACTAGATTTATTAGCCCCATTGCTTGAATTACTATTTGTAGGTACGTTTTGGGCTTTCTCTTTAATGTATCGACCGACTATCGATTGGATGTGGTCGTATTTGTGATTTTTCCCGGCCGAATGGTTTTTTTTCATGCCGATTCCGTTCCCTACACCTTTTACATGCTTCATCGCACGATGTTCCGTTGAATTCATTGTTATTGTTGCTGTTCTCTTTTGAACTATCTTCCGCGCTCGAAATTAGCTTCCGCTTCAATCACTTCTCCTACAGTGATTGTAACAACAAAACGAAGTGCACTGTTTATATAGATTCTTCGCTGTTATTTTTTTCATCCCGATTACTACGTTACCAGGGGTGTTGGTATCGAATGTTTATGTTTCATAACAATCATTTACTGTGCATACTTGTATCCAACGATTACTATGTTACTTGGATCGTGTGCTGATTATTTTTCAACAGCAGTGACATTTCGCATTCCGACATTCTTCGTGTTACCAACTCATTCATACATACTCAGTGCTAAGTTTCCTATGACTATAACTCACATCCGTCTCAAATAACGTTGAACTGTTCACCGCACAGAAGAGCGAAGGGGTGAAAATAAATAAGCAATACTCTTGGAAACTCCGCATCTACAAATTCATTCTACGTTGCTGTTGTTCATCGTTTGATTTCGTTTTGTACATCCGTTCGTTTTTTGCCGTACTGCTTGAATTGGGTAGAATAGCTTTACAGTGACGATCATTGGATTTCCCATTTTCCTCCATTTTGGAAAAATGGTTATTCAAGGTTATTTTTTAAGATGGCAAAGATGAAAAAACTTTTTTAGAGGTATGACCCCATTACTTCAAAATTTCGAAAAATGTTTTACTATTTTTATTACTACAGGCACACTAATTACAAATTATTTTAAACCTCCTCGACAAATTGTTTGGTGCTCGATAATTATAATGCTCCATACCGAGATTGATTCTTATCATTTCATCGTACGCTACAGCTATTCTCAAACATTCTTCCGTCGATAGCTGAAAGGATCGGGCCAAAGGATCAACATCCGCCATGTGAAACGTCAGCTCGGTAAGCTCATCACGTCTTTCAGGTGGATACAGATTTTCGACGCCCCGACGACAGTACTTTTGACGCATCGAAAATATATGACGAATAACTTTCTCCACAACATCAAAGTGAACGGTGGTGAGACTTTTTTTCAGCGGGATGATGGTGACTACGCCTACATCAACGTCCGGTTTGGGTACAAATGCTTTTTCGGGTATGAGAAATTTCGTTTCTGCCCGACTCCAGATTTGATTCATTACTGGAGATGTTCCTTTGAAGCTGTAACGTTGGCAGAAAACATCTGTCCTTCTCAACAACAAGTTGGCGTGGAAACATTCTAATGATAGATCGGGTTATGCCTCCTGGGCCAGGCCCAACCTCCAACACGTAATCATCAGCTATGTTTCCCGCAGCACGCACAATTTTATTAGTTAACCTTTAGTCCATTAGGAAATTTGGCGATAGTTGTTTGATTGCTCTCAGCTTGTACAATCGCACTAAATCACGGATTGTTTGCAATGGTGGAAGTCGAGCACCAGACTTGGCAATCGAATCAACAGCAGTTGATGAAGACATTTTTCACAATGATTATCTGAATAAGTAAAATGATTAAGTTTCATGTATGCAAGATGATGAAATTGCAACTTACTATATAACTGAAATGGGAACAGGGTAAATTTATATTGTTTCTCCGGCAAATCAACTTTTCGTGGTTCTTCGAAATCGCCTGAAAATGTCTCTTGTTTTACCGATAGCATTGAATACAGGTATATACCAAGCACGGTACCTCCCAGTACTAGCCCGGTAATTTTATTGTTTCTCCGTTGACGTTGCAATTTCTCAACACGTTGTAGGTTCTGCTGTTCTATTAAACGCATGAAATTAATTTCTGATTTTTTCAATTTACGGCTACTGTCGTCAATTTTGAATACGTGCTTTTTTTTTCTTTGCTTTGTCATTAGATGACTGGCTAAGGCCACAATGGGCCCATCTCGCCCAAATACGTGCTTCTCAGCTCCTAAGGACATCTTTTATTTGGAAAATCACAATGTTTGTCTGCTTTTCAAACGGATATTTTTTGCCGATCAATGACATAATAAAATATCAAGCATGCACATAGGGATGTCGTAATATCTATCGATTAATCGAGTAAAGTTCAATCGATTAGTTTCTAACTGATTGACTCTGACAGCTCAATTACTACCACAAATGCAAATTAGACTGGTTTGTTTTCATCCGGAAACGCCAGATTCAGACGATCAATCAACTTCGATCGACGTCAAGATTGAGTTTAAGTTTTTAGCCGAATATTACTCACGTACCTGACGTCAAAATGTTCCATAAACTCGACGTTGTCTCCCTTCATATAAATTGCTTAAAATTAATGTTCTTGTCCCGTAAACGTTCCAAGCCTATGATAGTCGCCTGATGCCACGTGTAAATAGCGGCCCTTACACGAGTCATAAAAAATGTCATTAGTAAAAAAAATATCATTTTAATGAACGTGTAGTGGTGCACTAATGACGAAATTTCTAACAAATTTGAATTACATCATTTAAATGACATCATTTAAAATGACATTTTTAATGCTCGTGTAAGGGCCGCTAATCGCTCTAACCTATATATATTTACATCAGGAAATATATTGGCCACCCATATTGCAACCGTTCATATTTTATCGTCAACCCAGCGTTCATATTTTATCGGGCATAGAAACCTCCATATTCGATTATTAAACTAATTGAGTATATCAAAAAAATCAATATAAATAATCGAGTATTCGAAAAAACCCCACCTAATCGATTAAAATTTAATCGATTAGTTCGCAAATTATAATCGATTATAGACTATCCGAGTAATTCGAAAAATCCGACATCCCTTCATGCACATTAAATGGACGTCAGCATTTCATAAGGTCGCATAAAGTAATGGGAGATACACTGAAAATTATTTGCACGCTAGCTTCATCCCGCATACGCATGGCTGCCAGACGGCTAAATAAACGCCAGAGATGCCATTTATACAGATTTATCTGTATTATACAGATTTTTACATACGCATACAGAGTACAGATTTGATACAGATTTCCTAAATTTAATACGAATCTCCCAAGAAGCAAAAATAAAACTTTTTCGTATGAACAATCTACACTCTCATTGAACATAACTCAAAATTGAGTGACACACCACTCAAATTCATTAAAAAGTGCACGTACTCTGAACTTGAGTTACCATCTATCTACTCATTTTGGAGTAAGGGACGAAGCTGTCAAAATTTGAGTATATTTTGTTGATGGAGCAGCCCCTTGAACTCACCGTCTCTATTAACCTTGTGAGCCCCTACTTTAATGTAACACCACTGTCGAGTATGTTGCTGTATACAACGCTTCCGTTTCCTAGTTAATAATAATTTCCTTTCTTACGAAATACATGCGTTCGTTTTGTTCTACAAGTTTCGTCGGGTTTTTCGTTGTTGGGCATCCGAAATACCACTTTAGGTTATGGGCCCAGGATTCGTTCTATCGGTTCCGTCGCGTAAATAAGCAAAAGTGTAAACGATGGAGGAGGAAAAACAAGATCGAGTTTTTCTACTGGTATTCGATGGCTCTAACTTTTCCGCATGGAAGTTCAGAATGCTCGTTCTTTTAGAAGAGCATGAACTAGTGGATTGTGTTCAGCGCTACGCTGCTGATATCGACGAGCTAAGAGATCATCCAGATGATAACCAGGAAACGAATAATAGAAAAACTAGAGAACGCGAGATAAGAGCTAAAAAGGATCGTAAATGCAAATCTCTTTTAATTAGCAGAATTCATGATTCGCATTTGGAATACGTACGGGATAAACAGCACCCGAAGGATGTATGGGATGCATTACATCGGGTATTTGAAAGGCATAGCGTAGCGACTAGAATGCATCTAAAGCGACAGATGCTTACTCTCCGTTATGATACAGGTAGCTTGCAGCAACATTTTCTTCTATTTGACAAACTAGTTCGGGAGTACCGAGGAACCGGCGCAGTGCTAGATGAACTTGACGTTGTGTGTCATCTTCTTTTGACTCTCGGTTCGTCTTATTCGGCGGTCGTTACTGCACTCGAAACTATGCAGGAGGAGGTCCTTACGCTAGAATTCGTTAAGTGTCGACTTTTGGATGAAGAGACGAAGAGAAAAGGCACTGAAGTATACTCAGACACTCATGAACAGGCAGCTTTCTCTGGCCTGAAGCAGCATCATAAACGTAGGAAAATGAAATGTTTCGGATGCAAACAGGAGGGCCATAAGCTGGCAGAATGCCCTGTGCAGAAAAAGGGAAACGAGAAGAAGAAGGATGTAAACAAATCAAAGGCCAATGTAGCAGAACATGATGAATTATGTTTTGCTGGATTCAGCAGGGGCACTGTTCGTTCTGGTGCTACGAACAAAGTAAATTGGTACATCGACTCTGGATGCTCCGACCATTTAGTCAATGACAAATCGTTGTTCGTTGATTTGGAAGATCTCAAGCAACCAGTGGAGATCGCGATTGCTAAAGACGGTGAAACGATCGTAGCAAAACAAGCAGGAACGGTAAAAGTGATTTCTGTTGTAAACAAGTGTTTTTGGACCTGTGCGGTGCAGACTGCGGCTTATCTGTTGAATCGTAGTCCCTCTAGCGCTATTATGTCTGATATGACTCCGTATCAGCTGTGGGAAGGATGTAAACCAGATGTCAGAAAGTTGCGAGTCTTTGGTTGTAACGTGTTTGTACATGTACCAAAAGAGCAACGCAGCAAATTAGACTCCAAATCGTGGAAAGGTTTATTCTTGGGCTACGCTAATAATCGCTATCGAGTGTGGCACCCAGCGAAGAGGCAAATATTACACGTCCGTGATGTTGATTTTGTTGAATCTGAGTACGGTGAAAGTTTTCTAAAATATAATGATGACAGAGCTTCTGACGTGATTTCGATTGTCGAAAGAGATAATGAAAAATCGGAGTCTATCAAAGAAGAAATGGATAATGAAAATATTTTGGAAGAATCCTTGAGAACGGGGACAAGCGATGAAAATACGAATAATTCATTTGAACCACGTATTACAGGCAGACCAGTGCGCGAACGGAACCCTCCCGCATGGCAAACAGATTATGAAATGGAGTATGCTGCATATGCGTTGAATGCAATGGAATATGTCGAAGATTTGCCGAGAACTTTAGCTGAAGCAAAAACACGCAAGGATTGGCCGAAATGGGAAGCAGCTGTTAATGAAGAGATCGCAGCCTTGAAGAGAAACAGGACGTGGACTGTTACAGAGCTGCCAAAAAATCGAAAGCCGATTACAAGTAAGTGGGTTTTTAAAATAAAACATGGCATGAATGGAGAGCCGGATCGCTATAGAGCTCGCTTAGTGGCGAGAGGTTTCAGCCAAAAGTTTGGTTTCGACTATAGCGAAACTTACTCTCCTGTTGCTAAGCTCGACACGTTACGTACGGTTTTAGCAGTTGCTTGTCGGAATAAAATGGTGGTGCATCAAATGGATGTCCCTGCTGCCTTTTTGAATGGGACACTTACAGAAGAAATTTTTATGGTACCGCCGGAAGGATTTGTTGTCGAGAATAATCAAGTATGTCGGTTGGAAAAATCTTTATACGGGCTTAAACAAGCTTCTCGTGCGTGGAACAGTCGATTTCATAGTTTTATGAAAGACCGTTTAGGCTTTTTGCAGAGCGCCAATGATCGATGTCTTTATGTTCGTGGATCTGGAGAGACTCGAGTGATTATAGTTCTTTACGTAGACGACATCGTGATTGTCGGAGCGACACTGAAAGTTGTGCAACTTGTAAAGAGTTGTTTATCTAATGAATTCGAGATGGCAGATATGGGAGAAATTAAACATTTCCTTGGAATGCGCGTGGAATACAATCGTGTTGGTGGTGTGATGAAGATAAATCAGCGCCATTATCTGGAGAACGTTCTGAAGCGATTTAAAATGGAAGATTGCAAACCTTGTTCAACGCCTATTGAAAACCGATTGAAGTTAAAAGTAAACGACCATAATCGTACCACGCAGCCATTTAAGGAACTCGTTGGTTGTTTGTCATATGCATCATTAACTACTAGACCGGACTTAGCAGCTTCAGTTAATTTCTTCAGTCAGTTTCAGCGTTGCCCCAGTGATGAACATTGGACTCATCTAAAAAGGATACTACGGTATATAAAAGGATCGTTGGACTTCGGTCTTGTTTTCCGGGCGAATGAATCGGCACCGTTATTGGAAGTCTTTTCGGATGCTGACTGGGCAAACGATTCATCTGATAGACGTTCTATCAGTGGAGGTATTTTTAAAGTTTTTGGATGTACAGTTGGCTGGATCACCAGGAAACAACAGACAGTTGCTCTTTCGTCAACAGAGGCAGAGATATCAGCACTTTGTACTGTGGTTTGCCATGAAATATGGCTAAATCGTTTGTTGCTTGATTTGGGATATAACAGTAAGCTACCGATCTCCGTTTATGAAGATAATCAATCTGCAATGCGAATCGCCGAGGAGTCTCGAGATTTTGGACGTGTTAAACATGTTGATGTGAAGTTTCATTTTCTGCGAGATTTAATCAAATGTGGCAGCATTGTACTCAAATTTCTTCCGTCGACCGATCAGCCTGCGGATATGATGACCAAAGGGTTACCAGTTGCAGCATTTCGACGACACTGCACCGGGATCGGACTGGTGAATTGCAGTGGCTGAGCAGGGGTGTTGATGGAGCAGCCCCTTGAACTCACCGTCTCTATTAACCTTGTGAGCCCCTACTTTAATGTAACACCACTGTCGAGTATGTTGCTGTATACAACGCTTCCGTTTCCTAGTTAATAATAATTTCCTTTCTTACGAAATACATGCGTTCGTTTTGTTCTACAAGTTTCGTCGGGTTTTTCGTTGTTGGGCATCCGAAATACCACTTTATATTTTACTCAAAACCTTACTTTCGTAACCTTTCAACCTAGGACTGCATAAAATTGATCAGAAATAATGTGCCTGCAATCAAAATTAAGTTGTCAAACTTCAAATCTATAATTCCATTCAAAACAAAATGTTTTGTTTTCAACGCTTTTATAAGTTCTTTGGACACTTTATATTTAATTCATTCAGCAAAAATTGGACCATTCCAGATCCATAAAACAAAGATACCTTTATCAGGAAATAATGCCTTAACATCATCTTTATACTTCATCGTAACAATTTTCCTTGCCGGCAATTCATGAAGAATAAACAATGAGGTTGTTTGTGAACATTATACTATAAATATTTAACAGAAGCGGTTTTGCTTACTTGTTCAACTTTTCCGTTTTAAGTTTTATTTATTTCATTATTTTAGTTTAATTTATTTCAGTAACGATCTTATATTTGTATTCATTTTCAAATTTTGTATACTTTTCATCTTTTTCCCTGAAATACTTGGTCTGAACATTTATTCAATTTCTCACCTTTGCACTTTTATTTACTTAACCTAATACATATACCATACCTAATATACCGTATACCTAATACATTCAGGAACAGTAGTTGTGAAAAACTAGACAGAACTATTTGTTGGCGCACTTCTCATCGTTTATGCGATAATGTTTGTTTTAAGAATTGATTCGCATCCTCACTTTTAACTTAATTATAATGGTATCTTTGAGGATACCGAAATTATTCAATATATTTTATCCTAGTTTAAAAAGTTTTTTTTTGCACAAGCACATGTTTTCATTTTACTCCCAATTATGCATAATTCCAGAATTTTTATATATCCAAACATTAAATATTCAATACTTTTCACAGTCTTCTCCACTTCATTCTGATATTTTTTAAACAGATTTCAAATCGAATTAAATTTTTCGAACTTTTGTCATCAAATAAAACAATTAATTCGGTTGTAGTTATTTAGCTTACATTCATAAATTATATTATCGTAATCTATGAATTTGCAGTATTTAAAATTTTGGCTATAAAATTTTTAATATTGCACATTTATCTTTATTATTTTTCTAAAGGTGAAATTTTTCATAGTGCCATAACGAATAAACTTTGAACATTAAATTAATTTCCAAAATCCAGAAGTTAATTTTCAATATTATTTTAAAAATTTATGATATAGTTACCGTCAATTCATGAAGTATAAATGATGAGGTTGTTTATGAATTTGAATGCCAAACATTAAACTATAATTATCTAACGAAAGTGGTTTTCCTTGCTTTTTGAACTTTTTAGTTTAATTTGTTTCATATAAACAAAAGTTCAAATGTGATAGAACCCGTTAAAAGCACAAAATCTACGATTTTATGCTTTTAATCGCCCGCCCAACCCTTTCTATCACATTTGAACTTTGAATACTCATTCTTTCGAATTTCTTTTAGCCAACTCAAAATTTGAAGATCGTCGTGTACTTTTTATATGAAACTGAGGTTATCTTATATCTGCATTAATTTTAATTGAAATTTTATTTACTTAACCTAATACATGTTCCTACCTTTCGGGAACCGTAGTTTTTAAATATTAGAACTAATTATTGGCGTACTTTTCTTCGTTTTTGCGATAATGTTTCTTCTAAGAATTGATTCGCTTCTGTACTTGGAACTTAATTGTATTTGATCTTTGGTGGTACCGAACTTATTCAGTATAGTCTAACCTACAGTCTAACCTTTCAAAAATTATTTTTTTCATATACATATATTTTTATTTTACTCGCAATTTAGTACAATTCCAGATTTTTTTCTACTTGGAGTATTGAAACATTCAGTTTTCAATATATTTTACCATCTTCTCCATATCAACCTGTTAATTTTGAAACAAATTTCAATTCGAATTAATCCTTTAATCTTTTGTGTACTTGAAATCTAGTATTTTTCAACATTGTTCTGTTTTTTCTAATACTTTTTCAAATGGGAAATTTCTTCATAGAACCTTTGCACACTTTTAATTTAATTAAACAGTTAAAGTCGCTAATAAAATGAAACAAACAAACAATAATAAGGTTATTTGTGAATTTGAATGTCAAACTTTTAACTATACATATCTAACAAAAGTGTTTATGCTCACTTGTTGAACTTTTCCGTTTTTAGTTCAATTTATTTCAGATAAACGAAAGTTCGAATGTGATAAAGCCCGTTAAAAGTACAAAATCGAAGATTCTATGCTTTTAATCGCCCGCCCAACCCTTTCTATCACATTTGAACTCTGAATACCTGTTTTTTCGGAATTCTTTTAGCTAAATCAAACTTTGAAGATCGTCCAGAATTCAACACAATACTTATTTTCTGAAACCGTATTCGAATTTCGTATACTTTTAATTTGAAGTAACAATCTTATATTTGTATTCATTTTCATGTTTTGTGTACTTTTCATCTTTTTGGCTGAAATACTTGTTCTGAACATTTATTCGTTTTCTCACCTTTGAACTTTTATTTACTAAACCTAATACATATACCTAACCCTTCAGGAACAGTAGTTTTGAAATACTAGACATAGCTATTTGCTGGCGTACTTCTCATCATTTATGCGATATTGTTTGTTCTAAGAATTGATTCGCTTCCTCACTTTGAACTTAATCATACTTGGTATCTTTGAGGATACCGAAATTATTCAATACGTTTTATCCTAGTTTCCAGAAAAAAAAACTTTTTTTACAAGCACATGTTTTCGTTTTACTCCCAATTATGCATAATTCCAGAATTTTTTATATCGAAACATTAATTTTCAATATATTTCACCGTATTCTTCATGTCAATCAGATAATTTTTGAACAAATTGCAATTCGAAGTACACCTTACGAACTTTTGTCATCAAACAAAACAATCAATTCGATAGTATTCTTTTTAGCTTATATCCCAAAATTGTATTACCTTGCAATAATCTAGTAATTTTCAATATTTAAAAGTTTAACTATCAAATTTTTAAATCGTATAATGTTTCAACACCATTTAATTCTTTTATATTCACCCCACTATACACAACAACACTTTAAAAAGGTATGATAAAAGTTACATCACAGATACGTATTTTGAATACTTAATGTATTCATCATCAGTATATCAGGTTTTAAGTTTATGATTATGAATACATTGTGAAATTATTCTACTAAACGCTTAAGTTACAAATTAGTGAAATTTTTAATATTGCACACCTATCTTCATTAATTTTTCAGATGGTAAAATTCAAATTCAAATGTGATAAAACCCGTTAAAAGCACAAAATCTAGGACTTTATGCTTTTAATCGCCCGCCCAACCCATTTTATCACATTTGAACTCTGAGTACCCATTCTTTAGAATTTCTTTTAGCCAAATCAAAATTTGAAGATCGTCCAGAATACAACGTATACTATTTATATGAAACTGTATCGATCTTATATCTGTATTAATTTTCATTGAACTTTTTTTTACTTAACATAATACATGTTCCGACCTTTCGGGAACCGTAGTTTTGAAATATTATACATATCTAACAAAAGTGTTTATGCTCACTTGTTGAACTTTTCCGTTTTTAGTTCAATTTATTTCAGATAAACGAAAGTTCAAATGTGATAAAACCCGTTAAAAGCACAAAATCGAAGATTTTATGCTCTTAATCACCCGCCCAATCCTTTCTATCACATTTGAACTCTGAATACCAGTTAGTTTTTCGAATTTCTTTTAGCCAAATCAAAATTTGAAAATCGTCCAGGATCCAAAAGAATACCCATTTTACGCATTTCGTACACTTGAATTTTTGAAATACGGATCTTAAATCTTTCTTCATTTTCATTTTTTATATATTTTATATCAGTTTGGCTGAAGCACACGTTCTCAACATTGATTCGTTTTCTCACGTTTGAATTTTTTTTACTTAACCTAACACATGTTTCTGAATTTTCGGGAATAGTAGTTTCGTAATACTCGTTAGAACATGGGATAAAGTTTATTTTAAGTATTGATTCGCTTCATCACATTAAACTTAATAGTACTTGATCTTTACTGGGACGGAAATTATTCACTATTGTTTACTCCTATTTTTCAAAAAATCATTTCTTCGTATTTCTATATTTTCATTTTACTCGAAATTAAGCACAATTCCAGAATTTTTTATTTTAAAATTTTGAGTATTAAAAGGATAAAATTTAAAATATATTTTAGCATTTTGCCACGTCAATTTTTCAACAAATTTCAAACCCAATTAATATGCTTAAACCTTTCTCATCAAGTAGAACAACAAGTTTTATTGATTTTTAGCTTATATTCATAAATTGTATTACCGTAATCTAAAAAGCTTTCACACTTCTGGGAACAATTTGAATTCACAAATATTCTTCAAAATTTGACACTGACTATCAAATTTTGAATATTAAACACTAACTTCAACATTTTTTTAAATTATAAAATCCATCATAAGGCTATAACCAATTTCAGTTATATTCAAACATTAATTGTTCATTTTCAATTTACTATACAATTTTGTGCATATAATTTGCTTACACGAAAAATTCCGTAAACTATGGGATAAAGTTTATTCTAAGTATTGATTCGCTTCTTCACTTTGAACTTAATCGTACTTGATCTTTACTGGGACGGAAATTATTCACTATTGTTTATTCCTATTTTTCAAAAAATCATTTCTTTGTATTCCTATATTTTCATTTTACTCGAAATTTAGCACAATTCCAGAATTTTTTATTTTAAAATTTTGAGTATTAAAAGGATAAAATTTAAAATATATTTTAGCATTTTGCCCCGTCAATTTTTCAACAAATTTCAAACCCAATTAATATGCTTAAACCTTTCTCATCAAGTAGAACAACAAGTTTGATTGATTTTTAGCTTATATTCATAAATTGTATTACCGTAATCTAAAAAGCTTTCACACTTCTGAGAACAATTTGAATTCACAAATATTCTTCAAAATTTGAAACACTGACTATCAAATTTTGAATATTAAACACTAACTTCAACATTTTTTTAAATTATAAAATCCATCATAAGGCTATAACCAATTTCAGTTATATTCAAACATTAATTGTTCATTTTCAATTTACTATACAATTTTGTACATATAATTTGCTTACATGAAAAATTCCGTAAACTATGGGATAAAGTTTATTCTAAGTATTGATTCGCTTCTTCACTTTGAACTTAATCGTACTTGATCTTTACTGGGACGGAAATTATTCACTATTGTTTCCTATTTTTCAAAAAATCATTTCTTTGTATTCCTATATTTTCATTTTACTAGAAATTTAGCACAATTCATAATTTTGTATTTTAAAATTTTGAGTATTAAAAGGATAAAATTTGAAATATATTCTAGCATTTTGCCCACGTCAATTTTTCAACAAATTTCAAACCCAATTAAGATGCTTAAACTTTTCTCATCAAGTAGAACAACAAGTTTGATTGATTGATTTTTAGCTTATATTCATAAATTGTATTACCGTAATCTAAAAAGCATTCACACTTCTGGGAACAATTTGAATTCACAAATATTCTTCAAAATTTGAAACACTGACTATCAAATTTTGAATATTAAACACTTACTTTAACATTTTTTTTAGTTATAGAATCCATCATAAGGCTATAACCAATTTCAGTTATTTTGAAACATCAATTGTTCATTTTCAATTTACTGTACATTTATAATTATGTTTATTTATTAAATGATGAAATATTAAATTCATATATTTGTGCATATAATTTGCTTTTACGAAAAATTTCGTAAGCTATCAACTTCGGACTGCATAAAATTAATATGAAGTCATGTGCCCTCACTCGAAAGTTAATAGTTTTCGTAAATAACGAAAAAAGTTTTACAAGCATTTGTGAATAAAATTAACAAATAGAAATGTACAATTGAATTTTCCACATAAATGGAAGTTCAAATGTGATGAAACTCGTTAAAACACAAAATCTGTGATTTTATGCTCTTAAAAAATCGCCCAACCCTTTTTAACACATTTCAATATCATATTTATTCAAAGCCAAACTTGAAGACAGTTTAGGATATCTAGAAAATAAATTAATTTTTTACTTGATATCTTGTTTGTAATAAATTTAATTTAATGGCGTTTTCCCCCACCTCGAATTTAGATTCTTACAACTGAACATTTTGTTAAACTTTCATCGAAATTTAATTTTCATTTGTTTCATAAACAAATCGAATTAATATTCTTAATATTTTGTATTGAATTCAAAAGATATTATTACTGGATTTGAAGAACAGATCCTTCGTTTTTTTTAAATTTGGATATAGCGGTAGAATCTGCTTTTCAAACTTAGATGAATATTTTCCATATCATAATCTAAAATGCTATTCTACTCGCACTATTTTGCTTTAAAACTCAAAAGATTTTGAAATCTCTCGTTAAGCCATGACGAAAAAGTTTTCAATTATAATTATAACTCAAAGTCAACTCTGGTTTTTCATTTCTCAAATGTTAAAATTTGGATGCACATTAAATTTCATAAACTAACAACATTTGTTTGAACTAAAAACTCTACATGTTTTGTGATATTAGTTTATCAATTACCAGTTCTTTAATTGCAAATTAAAAAAAATGATCCCACGTGAAATTTATCTTGATAACGAATTTCCACACTTAAATTTTATTGGGATATCAGTTCTAAAAAAATCGACTTTTATAACCACTTCACAAATTTCAATTTAAATCACTCAGTATCGAAATTAGGATTTTGACTATCAACAAAGTGCAGATCGCATATCGAAGAATATCACAACGCTACAAAAGGCTTTCTTTCCCAGCATTACTATTTCCACTGCATGAAATTTCAAAACATTAATAAATTTATAACTAAGATGTTGATTTTGAATGCCTATTAATCAGAATTCCAAACATTTAGTATTGAGCATTTTCCTAAAAATAATTAAGATTATTGATTGAATCCAAATGTTTTTGAAGTAATTCAAGTAATTCATTTGCTCTTATATTTTTACTTTAAAAATATAAATTAGAAAACTAAATACATTACAAATAATTTAATCACATGTACATTTTCGTAAACTGAAAACTTTGGACTGCTTAAAATGAATCTGAAATTATATACCTTTTTAAACCTTTAAGCTCCCGAATTAACAATGTTTTTAAATAGTTTTATCGTAGTTTTTCACAAGATTTTATGACAATTTTATTTTCTCGATTATAACAACAGAATACAATATTGATTTTATTTGATTTGAATTTTGTGTATTAATTCGCTTTCAAAATAACTCTATTTTACGTCCTGCATAATTCAGACATTCTATTGGTTCTAATGATTTGAAAACTAGAAATTTTGATTTTTAAAATATTTATCGTATTATTATAATCTTCCTGATGTTCAATGTTTCAAATTTCACACATTCAAAATTTCATTGTTGTTACCGTTCTATTTTTTATTAGATATATATTTGAATACTTGAATTTACATAATATTCTGAATTTTTTACATATTTGTGTTATTGGAACCTAATTATTTCCTTTATTCACATTGTCAAAATATTGAAATATTTATGTTAAAAGTCCCATCTATTTAATAAAATGTCACATAAGATACAAGTCGAAATAAAACTTTTAAAACATGACCAAATAAAATCGTTTGGATCCCAAAATTCACAGTACATTTTTGAAATTTTGAAAATTTGATTGTAACTCCTAGAAAAGTCAACTTGCTCGAAACTAGAAATCGTTTTGATGCGAAAATCGAGCAAACTATGAAAAAGATTAAATAAAAATAAGACTAGAAATATGATTAGAAATCCAAGTACAAAAATGTTTAGTACAGCTTGCTGTACATTATTTAAAAATACTTCCTGATCATTTGGAAGCACTTCCGCATCATTGACTAATGCTTCCTGATCGCTTGGATCGGTTTCCTCATTATTCGGAAAACTATTAGACAATGCTTGTTCTTCCGCAGCTTCAACTTCACTAGCTTCAACTGCTTGCTGTGTATTTCTTGTATTTGTATTATTTTCAAACATTTCATCAGTTTGAATTACCAAGCTAGCAGTATTACACCTCCTAGTAGGGCTGCGAATATACTTGCCAACAGGTGATTGTATATTCTTGAATTTATTTGCCCTAGAGGTTTTCTTTTCCGGAAGAGCCAACTTTTTGTTCAAACTAGATTTATTAGCCCCATTGCTTGAATTACTATTTGTAGGTACGTTTTGGGCTTTCTCTTTAATGTATCGACCGACTATCGATTGGATGTGGTCGTATTTGTGATTTTTCCCGGCCGAATGGTTTTTTTTCATGCCGATTCCGTTCCCTACACCTTTTACATGCTTCATCGCACGATGTTCCGTTGAATTCATTGTTATTGTTGCTGTTCTCTTTTGAACTATCTTCCGCGCTCGAAATTAGCTTCCGCTTCAATCACTTCTCCTACAGTGATTGTAACAACAAAACGAGGTGCACTGTTTATATAGATTCTTCGCTGTTATTTTTTTCATCCCGGTTACTACGTTACCAGGGGTGTTGGTATCGAATGTTTATGTTTCATAACAATCATTCACTGTGCATACTTGTATCCAACGATTACTATGTTACTTGGATCGTGCGCTGATTATTTTTCAACAGCAGTGACATTTCGCATTCCGACATTCTTCGTGTTACCAACTCATTCATACATATTCAGTGCTAAGTTTCCTATGACTATAACTCACATCCGTCTCAAATAACGTTGAACTGTTCACCGCACAGAAGAGCGAAGGGGTGAAAATGAATAAGCAATACTCTTGGAAACTCCGCATCTACAAATTCATTCTACGTTGCTGTTGTTCATCGTTTGATTTCGTTTTGTACATCCGTTCGTTTTTTGCCGTACTGCTTGAATTGGGTAGAATAGCTTTACAGTGACGATCATTGGATTTCCCATTTTCCTCCATTTTGGAAAAATGGTTATTCAAGGTTATTTTTTAAGATGGCAAAGATGAAAAAACTTTTTTAGAGGTATGACCCCATTACTTCAAAATTTCGAAAAATGTTTTACTATTTTTATTACTACAGGCACACTAATTACAAATTATTTTAAACCTCCTCGACAAATTGTTTGGTGCTCGATAATTATAATGCTCCATACCGAGATTGATTCTAATCATTTCATCGTACGCTATAGCTATTCTCAAACATTCTTCCGTCGATAGCTGAAAGGATCGGGCCAAAGGATCAACATCCGCCATGTGAAACGTCAGCTCGGTAAGCTCATCACGTCTTTCAGGTGGATACAGATTTTCGACGCCCCGACGACAGTACTTTTGACGCATCGAAAATATATGACGAATAACTTTCTCCACAACATCAAAGTGAACGGTGGTGAGACTTTTTTTCAGCGGGATGATGGTGACTACGCCTACATCAACGTCCGGTTTGGGTACAAATGCTTTTCCGGGTATGAGAAATTTCGTTTCTGCCCGACTCCAGATTTGATTCATTACTGGAGATGTTCCTTTGAAGCTGTAACGTTGGCAGAAAACATCTGTCCTTCTCAACAACAAGTTGGCGTGGAAACATTCTAATGATAGATCGGGTTATGCCTCCTGGGCCAGGCCCAACCTCCAACACGTAATCATCAGCTATGTTTCCCGCAGCACGCACAATTTTATTAGTTAACCTTTAGTCCATTAGGAAATTTGGCGATAGTTGTTTGATTGCTCTCAGCTTGTACAATCGCACTAAATCACGGATTGTTTGCAATGGTGGAAGTCGAGCACCAGACTTGGCAATCGAATCAACAGCAGTTGATGGAGACATTTTTCACAATGATTATCTGAATAAGTAAAATGATTAAGTTTCATGTATGCAAGATGATGAAATTGCAACTTACTATATAACTGAAATGGGAACAGGGTAAATTTATATTGTTTCTCCGGCAAATCAACTTTTCGTGGTTCTTCGAAATCGCCTGAAAATGTCTCTTGTTTTACCGATAGCATTGAATACAGGTAGATACCAAGCACGGTACCTCCCAGTACTAGCCCGGTAATTTTATTGTTTCTCCGTTGACGTTGCAATTTCTCAACACGTTGTAGGTTCTGCTGTTCTATTAAACGCATGAAATTAATTTCTGATTTTTTCAATTTACGGCTACTGTCGTCAATTTTGAATACGTGCTTTTTTTTTCTTTGCTTTGTCATTAGATGACTGGCTAAGGCCACAATGGGCCCATCTCGCCCAAATACGTGCTTCTCAGCTCCTAAGGACATCTTTTATTTGGAAAATCACAATGTTTGTCTGCTTTTCAAACGGATATTTTTTGCCGATCAATGACATAATAAAATATCAAGCATGCACATAGGGATGTCGTAATATCTATCGATTAATCGAGTAAAGTTCAATCGATTAGTTTCTAACTGATTGACTCTGACAGCTCAATTACTACCACAAATGCAAATTAGACTGGTTTGTTTTCATCCGGAAACGCCAGATTCAGACGATCAATCAACTTCGATCGACGTCAAGATTGAGTTTAAGTTTTTAGCCGAATATTACTCACGTACCTGACGTCAAAATGTTCCATAAACTCGACGTTGTCTCCCTTCATATAAATTGCTTAAAATTAATGTTCTTGTCCCGTAAACGTTCCAAGCCTATGATAGTCGCCTGATGCCACGTGTAAATAGCGGCCCTTACACGAGTCATAAAAAATGTCATTAGTAAAAAAAATATCATTTTAATGAACGTGTAGTGGTGCACTAATGACGAAATTTCTAACAAATTTGAATTACATCATTTAAATGACATCATTTAAAATGACATTTTTAATGCTCGTGTAAGGGCCGCTAATCGCTCTAACCTATATATATTTACATCAGGAAATATATTGGCCACCCATATTGCAACCGTTCATATTTTATCGTCAACCCAGCGTTCATATTTTATCGGGCATAGAAACCTCCATATTCGATTATTAAACTAATTGAGTATATCAAAAAAATCAATATAAATAATCGAGTATTCGAAAAAACCCCACCTAATCGATTAAAATTTAATCGATTAGTTCGCAAATTATAATCGATTATAGACTATCCGAGTAATTCGAAAAATCCGACATCCCTTCATGCACATTAAATGGACGTCAGCATTTCATAAGGTCGCATAAAGTAATGGGAGATACACTGAAAATTATTTGCACGCTAGCTTCATCCCGCATACGCATGGCTGCCAGACGGCTAAATAAACGCCAGAGATGCCATTTATACAGATTTATCTGTATTATACAGATTTTTACATACGCATACAGAGTACAGATTTGATACAGATTTCCTAAATTTAATACGAATCTCCCAAGAAGCAAAAATAAAACTTTTTCGTATGAACAATCTACACTCTCATTGAACATAACTCAAAATTGAGTGACACACCACTCAAATTCATTAAAAAGTGCACGTACTCTGAACTTGAGTTACCATCTATCTACTCATTTTGGAGTAAGGGACGAAGCTGTCAAAATTTGAGTATATTTTGTTGATGGAGCAGCCCCTTGAACTCACCGTCTCTATTAACCTTGTGAGCCCCTACTTTAATGTAACACCACTGTCGAGTATGTTGCTGTATACAACGCTTCCGTTTCCTAGTTAATAATAATTTCCTTTCTTACGAAATACATGCGTTCGTTTTGTTCTACAAGTTTCGTCGGGTTTTTCGTTGTTGGGCATCCGAAATACCACTTTAGGTTATGGGCCCAGGATTCGTTCTATCGGTTCCGTCGCGTAAATAAGCAAAAGTGTAAACGATGGAGGAGGAAAAACAAGATCGAGTTTTTCTACTGGTATTCGATGGCTCTAACTTTTCCGCATGGAAGTTCAGAATGCTCGTTCTTTTAGAAGAGCATGAACTAGTGGATTGTGTTCAGCGCTACGCTGCTGATATCGACGAGCTAAGAGATCATCCAGATGATAACCAGGAAACGAATAATAGAAAAACTAGAGAACGCGAGATAAGAGCTAAAAAGGATCGTAAATGCAAATCTCTTTTAATTAGCAGAATTCATGATTCGCATTTGGAATACGTACGGGATAAACAGCACCCGAAGGATGTATGGGATGCATTACATCGGGTATTTGAAAGGCATAGCGTAGCGACTAGAATGCATCTAAAGCGACAGATGCTTACTCTCCGTTATGATACAGGTAGCTTGCAGCAACATTTTCTTCTATTTGACAAACTAGTTCGGGAGTACCGAGGAACCGGCGCAGTGCTAGATGAACTTGACGTTGTGTGTCATCTTCTTTTGACTCTCGGTTCGTCTTATTCGGCGGTCGTTACTGCACTCGAAACTATGCAGGAGGAGGTCCTTACGCTAGAATTCGTTAAGTGTCGACTTTTGGATGAAGAGACGAAGAGAAAAGGCACTGAAGTATACTCAGACACTCATGAACAGGCAGCTTTCTCTGGCCTGAAGCAGCATCATAAACGTAGGAAAATGAAATGTTTCGGATGCAAACAGGAGGGCCATAAGCTGGCAGAATGCCCTGTGCAGAAAAAGGGAAACGAGAAGAAGAAGGATGTAAACAAATCAAAGGCCAATGTAGCAGAACATGATGAATTATGTTTTGCTGGATTCAGCAGGGGCACTGTTCGTTCTGGTGCTACGAACAAAGTAAATTGGTACATCGACTCTGGATGCTCCGACCATTTAGTCAATGACAAATCGTTGTTCGTTGATTTGGAAGATCTCAAGCAACCAGTGGAGATCGCGATTGCTAAAGACGGTGAAACGATCGTAGCAAAACAAGCAGGAACGGTAAAAGTGATTTCTGTTGTAAACAAGTGTTTTTGGACCTGTGCGGTGCAGACTGCGGCTTATCTGTTGAATCGTAGTCCCTCTAGCGCTATTATGTCTGATATGACTCCGTATCAGCTGTGGGAAGGATGTAAACCAGATGTCAGAAAGTTGCGAGTCTTTGGTTGTAACGTGTTTGTACATGTACCAAAAGAGCAACGCAGCAAATTAGACTCCAAATCGTGGAAAGGTTTATTCTTGGGCTACGCTAATAATCGCTATCGAGTGTGGCACCCAGCGAAGAGGCAAATATTACACGTCCGTGATGTTGATTTTGTTGAATCTGAGTACGGTGAAAGTTTTCTAAAATATAATGATGACAGAGCTTCTGACGTGATTTCGATTGTCGAAAGAGATAATGAAAAATCGGAGTCTATCAAAGAAGAAATGGATAATGAAAATATTTTGGAAGAATCCTTGAGAACGGGGACAAGCGATGAAAATACGAATAATTCATTTGAACCACGTATTACAGGCAGACCAGTGCGCGAACGGAACCCTCCCGCATGGCAAACAGATTATGAAATGGAGTATGCTGCATATGCGTTGAATGCAATGGAATATGTCGAAGATTTGCCGAGAACTTTAGCTGAAGCAAAAACACGCAAGGATTGGCCGAAATGGGAAGCAGCTGTTAATGAAGAGATCGCAGCCTTGAAGAGAAACAGGACGTGGACTGTTACAGAGCTGCCAAAAAATCGAAAGCCGATTACAAGTAAGTGGGTTTTTAAAATAAAACATGGCATGAATGGAGAGCCGGATCGCTATAGAGCTCGCTTAGTGGCGAGAGGTTTCAGCCAAAAGTTTGGTTTCGACTATAGCGAAACTTACTCTCCTGTTGCTAAGCTCGACACGTTACGTACGGTTTTAGCAGTTGCTTGTCGGAATAAAATGGTGGTGCATCAAATGGATGTCCCTGCTGCCTTTTTGAATGGGACACTTACAGAAGAAATTTTTATGGTACCGCCGGAAGGATTTGTTGTCGAGAATAATCAAGTATGTCGGTTGGAAAAATCTTTATACGGGCTTAAACAAGCTTCTCGTGCGTGGAACAGTCGATTTCATAGTTTTATGAAAGACCGTTTAGGCTTTTTGCAGAGCGCCAATGATCGATGTCTTTATGTTCGTGGATCTGGAGAGACTCGAGTGATTATAGTTCTTTACGTAGACGACATCGTGATTGTCGGAGCGACACTGAAAGTTGTGCAACTTGTAAAGAGTTGTTTATCTAATGAATTCGAGATGGCAGATATGGGAGAAATTAAACATTTCCTTGGAATGCGCGTGGAATACAATCGTGTTGGTGGTGTGATGAAGATAAATCAGCGCCATTATCTGGAGAACGTTCTGAAGCGATTTAAAATGGAAGATTGCAAACCTTGTTCAACGCCTATTGAAAACCGATTGAAGTTAAAAGTAAACGACCATAATCGTACCACGCAGCCATTTAAGGAACTCGTTGGTTGTTTGTCATATGCATCATTAACTACTAGACCGGACTTAGCAGCTTCAGTTAATTTCTTCAGTCAGTTTCAGCGTTGCCCCAGTGATGAACATTGGACTCATCTAAAAAGGATACTACGGTATATAAAAGGATCGTTGGACTTCGGTCTTGTTTTCCGGGCGAATGAATCGGCACCGTTATTGGAAGTCTTTTCGGATGCTGACTGGGCAAACGATTCATCTGATAGACGTTCTATCAGTGGAGGTATTTTTAAAGTTTTTGGATGTACAGTTGGCTGGATCACCAGGAAACAACAGACAGTTGCTCTTTCGTCAACAGAGGCAGAGATATCAGCACTTTGTACTGTGGTTTGCCATGAAATATGGCTAAATCGTTTGTTGCTTGATTTGGGATATAACAGTAAGCTACCGATCTCCGTTTATGAAGATAATCAATCTGCAATGCGAATCGCCGAGGAGTCTCGAGATTTTGGACGTGTTAAACATGTTGATGTGAAGTTTCATTTTCTGCGAGATTTAATCAAATGTGGCAGCATTGTACTCAAATTTCTTCCGTCGACCGATCAGCCTGCGGATATGATGACCAAAGGGTTACCAGTTGCAGCATTTCGACGACACTGCACCGGGATCGGACTGGTGAATTGCAGTGGCTGAGCAGGGGTGTTGATGGAGCAGCCCCTTGAACTCACCGTCTCTATTAACCTTGTGAGCCCCTACTTTAATGTAACACCACTGTCGAGTATGTTGCTGTATACAACGCTTCCGTTTCCTAGTTAATAATAATTTCCTTTCTTACGAAATACATGCGTTCGTTTTGTTCTACAAGTTTCGTCGGGTTTTTCGTTGTTGGGCATCCGAAATACCACTTTATATTTTACTCAAAACCTTACTTTCGTAACCTTTCAACCTAGGACTGCATAAAATTGATCAGAAATAATGTGCCTGCAATCAAAATTAAGTTGTCAAACTTCTCTTGTTCTTGCTTCTCAGCTCCTAAGGACATCTTCTTTTGTTGACAATGTTTGTCTGCTTTTCAAACGGATATTTTTTGCCGATCAATGACATAATAAAATATCAAGCATGCACATAGGGATGTCGTAATATCTATCGATTAATAATACTGATAATCGAGTAAAGTCCAATCGATTAGTTTCTAACTGATTGACTCTGACAGCTCAATTACAACCACAAATGCAAATTAGACTGGTTTGTTTTCATCAGGAAACGCCAGCATTAAACACGATTCAAACGATCAATCAACTTCGATCGACGTCAAGATTGAGTTTAAGCTTTTAGCCGAATATTACTCACGTACCTGACGTCAAAATGTTCCGTAAACTCGACGTTGTCTCCCTTCATATAAATTTCTTAAAATTAATGTTCTTGTCCCGTAAACGTTCCAAGCCGATGATAGTCGCCTGATGCCACGTGTGAATCGCTCTAACATATATATTTACATCAGGAAATATATTGGCCACCCATATTGCAACCGTTCATATTTTATCGGCAACCCAGCGTTCATATTTTATCGGGCATAGAAACCTCCATATTCGATTATTAAACTAATTGAGTATATCAAAAAAATCAATATAAATAATCGAGTATTCGAAAAAACCCCACCTAATCGATTAAAATTTAATCGATTAGTTCGCAAATTATAATCGATTATAGACTATCCGAGTAATTCGAAAAATCCGACATCCCTTCATGCACATTAAATGGACGTCAGCATTTCATAAGGTCGCATAAAGTAATGGGAGATACACTGAAAATTATTTGCACGCTAGCTTCATCCCGCATACGCATGGCTGCCAGACGGCTAAATAAACGCCAGAGATGCCATTTATACAGATTTATCTGTATTATACAGATTTTTACATACGCATACAGAGTACAGATTTGATACAGATTTCCTAAATTTAATACGAATCTCCCAAGAAGCAAAAATAAAACTTTTTCGTATGAACAATCTACACTCTCATTGAACATAACTCAAAATTGAGTGACACACCACTCAAATTCATTAAAAAGTGCACGTACTCTGAACTTGAGTTACCATCTATCTACTCATTTTGGAGTAAGGGACGAAGCTGTCAAAATTTGAGTATATTTTACTCAAAACCTTACTTTCGTAACCTTTTAACCTTGGACTGCATAAAATTGATCAGAAATAATGTGCATGCACTCAAAATTAAGTGGTCAAACTTCAAATCTATAATTCCATTCAAAACAAAACGTTTTGTTTTCAACGCTTCTATAAGTTCTTTGGACACTTTATATTTAATTCACTCAGAAAAAATTGGGTCATTCAAGATCCATAAAACAAAGATACCTTTATCAGGAAATAAAGCCTTAACATCATCTTTATACTCCATCGTAACAATTTTCCTTGCCGGCAATTCATGAAGAATAACCTTTGAACTTTTATTTACTTAACCTTATACATATTCCTAACCCTTCAGAAACAGTAGTTTTGAAATACTAGACAGAACTATTTGTTGGCGCACTTCTCATCGTTTATGCGATAATGTTTTTTCTAAGAGTTGATTCGCTTCCTCACTTTTAAACTTAATTATAATGGTATCTATTATTTCATATATTTTATCCTAGTTTATAAAAAGTTTTTTTTTGCACAAGCACATGTTTTCATTTTACTCCCAATTAGGCATAACTCCAGAATTTTTATATATTCAAACATTAAATATTCAATACATTTCACCGTCTTTTCCACTTCAATCTGGTATTTTTCAAATCGAATTAAACTTTTCGATTTTTTGTCATCAAATAAAACAAATAATTCGGTTGTAGTTTTTTAGCTTACATTCATAAATTATATTATCGTAATCTATGAATTTGCAGTATTTCAAATTTTGGCTATAAAATTTTTAATATTGCACATTTATCTTTATTATTTTTCTAAAGGTAAAATTTTTCATAGTGCCATAATGAATAAACTTAGAACATTAAATTAATTTCCAAAATCCAGAAGTTAATTTTCAAGATTCTTTTAAAAATTTATGATATAGTCCTTACCGTCAATTCATGAAGTATAAATAATGAGGTTGTTTGGGAATTTGAATGTCAAACATTAAACTATAATTATCTAACGAAAGTGGTTTTCCTTGCTTTTTGAACTTTTTAGTTTAACTTGTTTCATATAAACAAATGTTCAAATGTGATAAAGCCCGTTAAAAGCACAAAATCTAAGATTTTATGCTTTTAATCGCCCGCCCAACCCTTTCTATCACATTTGAACTTTGAATACTCATTCTTTAGAATTTCTTTTAGCCAACTCAAAATTTGAAGATCGTCCAGAATACAACGTGTACTTTTGATATGAAACTGTATTCGGTCTTAGATCTGTATTAATTTTCATTGAAATTTTATTTACTTAACCTAATACATGTTCCGACCTTTCGGGAACCGTAGTTTTTATATATTAGAACTAATTGTTGGCGTACTTTTCATCGTTTTTGCGATAATGTTTCTTCGAAGAATTGATTCGCTTCTGTACTTGGAACTTAATTGTATTTGATCTTTGGTGGTACCGAACTTATTCAGTATAGTTTCGTCTAACCTTTCAAAAATTATTTTTTTCATATACATATATTTTTATTTTACTCGCAATTTAGTACAATTCCAGATTTTTTTCAACTTTGAGTATTGAAACATTCAGTTTTCAATATATTTTACCATCTTCTCCATATCAACCTGTTAATTTTGAAACATATTTCAATTCGAATTAATCTTTTAATCTTTTGTGTACTTGAAATCTTGTATTTTTCAATATTGTTCTGTTATTTCTAATATTTTTTCAGATGGGAAATTTATTCACACTTTTAATTTAATAAAACAGTTTTGCACACTTTTAATTTAATAAAACAGTTAAAGTCGCTAATAAAATGAAACAATCAAACAATAATAAGGTTATTTGTGAATTTGAATGTCAAACTTTTAACTATACATATCTAACAAAAGTGTTTATGCTCACTTGTTGAACTTTTCCGTTTTTAGTTAAATTTATTTCAGATAAACGAAAGTTCGAATGTGATAAAGCCCGTTAAAAGCACAAAATCGAAGATTCTATGCTTTTAATCGCCCGCCCAACCCTTTCTATCACATTTGAACTCTGAATACCTGTTTTTTCGAAATTCTTTTAGCTAAATCAAACTTTGAAGATCGTCCAGAATTCAACAGAATACTTATTTTCTGAAACCGTATTCGAATTTCGTATACTTTTAATTTCAAGTAACAATCTTATATTTGTATTCATTTTCATGTTTTGTCTACTTTTAACCTTTTTGGCCGAAATACTTGCTCTGAACATTTATTCGTTTTCTCACCTTTGAACTTTTATTTACTTAACCTAATACATATACCTAACCCTTCAGAAACAGTAGTTTTGAAATATTAGACAGAACTATTTGTTGGCGTACTTCTCATCATTTATGCGATATTGTTTGTTCTAAGAATTGATTCGCTTCCTCACTTTGAACTTAATCATACTTGGTATCTTTGAGGGTACCGAAATTATTCAATACGTTTCATCCTAGTTTCCAGAAAAAAAACTTTTTTTTTACAAGCACATGTTTTCATTTTACTCCCAATTATGCATAATTCCAGAATTTTTTATATCGAAACATTAAATTTTCAATATATTTCACCGCATTCTTCATGTCAATCAGATAATTTTTGAACAAATTGCAATTCGAAGTACACCTTACGAACTTTTGTCATCAAACAAAAGAATCAATTCGATAGTATTCTTTTTAGCTTATATCCCAAAATTGTATTACCTTGCAATAATCTAGTAATTTTCAATATTTAAAAGTTTAACTATCAAATTTTTAAATCGTATAATGTTTCAACACCATTTAATTCTCTTATATTCACCCCACTATACACAACAACACTTTAAAAAGGTATGATAAAAGTTACATCACAGATACGTATTTTGAATACTTAATGTATTCATCATCAGTATATCAGGTTTTAAGTTTATGATTATGAATACATTGTGAAATTATTCTACTAAACGCTTAAGTGACAAATTTGTGAAATTTTTAATATTGCACACCTATCTTCATTAATTTTTCAGATGGTAATATTCAAATTCAAATGTGATAAAACCCGTTAAAAGCACAAAATCTAGGACTTTATGCTTTTAATCGCCCGCCCAACCCATTTTATCACATTTGAACTCTGAATACCCATTCTTTAGAATTTCTTTTAGCCAAATCAAAATTTGAAGATCGTCCAGAATACAACGTATACTTTTTATATGAAACTGTATTCGATCTTATATCTGTATTAATTTTCATTGAACCTTTTTTTACTTAACATAATACATGTTCCGACCTTTCGGGAACCGTAGTTTAGAAATATTATACATATCTAACAAAAGTGTTTATGCTCACTTGTTGAACTTTTCCGTTTTTAGTTCAATTTATTTCAGATAAACGAAAGTTCAAATGTGATAAAACCCGTTAAAAGCACAAAATCGAAGATTTTATGCTCTTAATCACCCGCCCAATCCTTTCTATCACATTTGAACTCTGAATACCCGTTAGTTTTTCGAATTTCTTTTAGCCAAATCAAAATTTGAAAATCGTCCAGGATCCAAAAGAATACCCATTTTACGCATTTCGTACACTTGAATTTTTGAAATACGGATCTTATATCTTTCTTCATTTTCATTTTTTATATATTTTATATCAGTTTGGCTGAAGCACACGTTCTCAACATTGATTCGTTTTCTCACGTTTGAATTTTTTTTACTTAACCTAACACATGTTTCTGAATTTTCGGGAATAGTAGTTTCGTAATACTCGTTAGAACATGGGATAAAGTTTATTTTAAGTATTGATTCGCTTCATCACATTAAACTTAATAGTACTTGATCTTTACTGGGACGGAAATTATTCACTATTCACTCCTATTTTTCAAAAAATCATTTTTTTGTATTGGTATATTTTCATTTTACTCGAAATTTAGCACAATTCCAGAATTTTTTATTTTAAAATTTTGAGTATTAAAAGGATAAAATTTAAAATATATTTTAGCATTTTGCCACGTCAATTTTTCAACAAATTTCAAACCCAATTAATATGCTTAAACCTTTCTCATCAAGTAGAACAATAAGTTTGATTGACTTTTAGCTTATATTCATAAATTGTATTACCGTAATCTAAAAAGGTTTCACACTTCTGGGAACAACTTGAATTCACAAATATTCTTCAAAATTTGAAACACTGACTATCAAATTTTGAATATTAAACACTTACTTTAACATTTTTTTAAATTATAAAATCCATCATAAGGCTATAACCAATTTCAGTTATATTCAAACATTAATTGTTCATTTTCAATTTACTATACATTTATAATTATTTGTGACAATGATGAAATATTTAATTCATAATTTTGTGCATATAATTGGCTTACACGAAAAATTTCATAAACTATGGGATAAAGTTTATTCTAAGTATTGATTCGTTTCTTCACTTTGAACTTAATCGTACTTGATCTTTACTGGGACAGAAATTATTCACTATTGTTTACTCTTATTTTTCGAAAAATCATTTCTTTGTATTCCTATATTTTCATTTTACTCGAAATTTAGCACAATTCAAAATTTTGTATTTTTAAATTATGAGTATTAAAAGGATAAAATTTGGAATATATTGTAGCATTTTGCCCACGTCAATTTTTCTACAAATTTCAAACCCAATTAAGATGCTTAAACTTTTCTCATCAAGTAGAACAACAAGTTTGATTGATTGATTTTTAGCTTATATTCATAAATTGTATTACCGTAATCTAAAAAGCTTTCACACTTCTGGGAACAATTTGAATTCACAAGTATTCTGCAAAATTTGAAACACTATCAAATTTTGAATATTAAACACTTACTTTAACATTTTTTTTTTAGTTATAGAATCCATCATAAGGCTATAACCAATTTCAGTTATTTTGAAACATCAATTGTTCATTTTCAATTTACTATACATTTATAATTATTTTTAATTATTAAATGATGAAATATTAAATTCATACATTTGAGCATATAATTTGCTTATACGAAAAAATTCGTAAGCTATCAACTTCGGACTGCATAAAATTAATATGAAGTCATGTGCCCTCACTCGAGAGTTAATAGTTTCGTAAATAACGAAAAAAATGTTATACAAGGCATTAGTGAATAAAATTAACAAATTGAAATGTACAATTGAATTTTTCACATAAATGGAAGTTTAAATGTGATGAAACTCGTTAAAAACACAAAATCTGTGATTTGAACCCTTTCTAACACATTTGAATATAATATTTATTCAAAGCCAAACTTGAAGACAGTTTAGGATATCTAGAAAATAAATTAATTTTTTACTTGATATCTTGTTTGTAATTAATTTAATTTAATGGCGTTTTCCCCCACCTCGAATTTAGATTCTTACAACTGAACATTTTGTTAAACTTTCATCGAAATTTAATTTTCATTTGTTTCATAAACAAATCGAATTTATATTGTTAATATTTTGTATTGAATTCAAAAGATATTATTACTGGATTTGAAGAACAGATCCTTCTTTTTTTTAATTTTGAGATAACGGTAGAATCTGCTTTTCAAACTTAGATGAATAATTTCTTTATCGTAATCTAAAATGCTATTCTACTCGCACTATTTTGCTTTAAAACTTAAAAGATTTTGAAATCTCTCGTTGAGCCATGACGAAAAAGTTTTCGATTATAATTATAACTTTTAACGTTTTTCAAATTTGATCCCACGTGAAATTTATCTTGATAACGAATTTCCACATTTAAATTTTATTGGGATATCAGTTCTGAAAAAATCGACTTTTATAACCACTTCACAAACTTTCAATTTAGATCACTCAGTAACGAAATTAGGATTTTGACTATCAACAAAGTGCAGATCGCATATCGAAAAATATCACAACGCTACAAAAGGCTTTCTTTCCCAGCATTACTATTTCCACTGCATGAAATTTCAAAACATTAATAAATTTATAACTAAGATGTTGATTTTGAATGCCAAACATTTAGTATTGGGCATTTTCCTAAAAATAATTAAGATAATTGATTGAATCCAAATGTTTTTGAAGTAATTCAAGTAATTCATTTGCCCTTATATTTTTACTTCAAAAATATAAATTAGAAAACCAAATACATTACAAATAATTTAATCACATGTACATTTTCGTAAACTGAAAACTTTGGACTGCTTAAAATGAATCAGAAATTATATACCTTTTTAAATCTATAAGCTCCGAAATTAACAATGTTTTAAAATAGTTTTATCGTATTTTTTATATAAAATTTTATGAGAATTTTATTTTCTCGATTATAACAACAGAATAGACTTTGAATTTAGACCTGCGATCTTTCAATAACTTCAAAATCAGATCTTTTGTTTTACTAAATCTTTCGGCCATTGAAACTTATTTGCACACTATTGATTTAAATTGTTCAGCAATTTGTATTATTAACTACGAAGAAAGAGAGGATTATATATTGAGCAATATTACAGAAATTTACATAAATTTTTCATTGAGAAATTTATGAAGCATACACAACTAGTATGTCAATTTTGATTTTTTTTAATATAAATTCTAAGCATTGATGTCTGATCATTTCCATAAGAACTATAAGAAATTATTGATTGCATCATGGAATGTTTTTTGTACATATTCAGAATTCAGCAAATTTTTAAATCACATCCTATCTTACATATTGGAAAATATCATTTATTAACGTATTACCAAATGATGATGTTTCATAATATTGATTTTATTTGATTTGAATTTTGTGTATTATTTCGCTTTCAAAATAATTCTATTTTACGTCCTGCATAATTCAGCAATTCTATTGGTTCTAATGATTTAAAACTAGAAATTTTGATTTTTAAAATATTTACCTTATTATTATAACCTTCCTGATGTTCAATGTTTCAAATTTCACACATTCAAAAATTTCATTGTTGTTACCGTTCTATTTTTTATTAGATATATATTTGAATACTTGAATTTACATAATATTCTGAATTTTTTACATATTTGTGTTATTGGAACTTAATTATTTCCTTTATTCACATTGTCAAAATATTGAAATACTTATGTTAAAAGTCTCGTCTATTTAATAAAATGTCACATAAGATACAAGTAGAAATAAAACTTTTAAAAAATGACCAAATAAAATCGTTTGGATCCCAAAATTCACAGTACATTTTTGAAATTTTGAAAATTTGATTGTAACTCCTAGAAAAGTCAACTTGCTCGAAACTAGAAATCGTTTTGATGCGAAAATCGAGCAAACTATGAAAAAGGTTAAATAAAAATAAGATTAGAAATATGATTAAAAATCCAAGTACAAAAATGTTTAGTACAGCTTGCTGTACATTATTTGAAAATACTTCCTGATCGTTTGGAAGCACTTCCGCATCATTGGCTAACGCTTCCTGATCGCTTGGATCGGTTTCCTCATTGTTCGGAAAATTATTGGACAATGCTTGTTCTTCATCAGTTTCAACTTCACTAGCTTCAACTGCTTGCTGTGTATTTCTTGTATTTGTATTATTTTCAAACATTTCATCAGTTTGAATTACCAAGCTAGCAGTATTACACCTCCTAATAGGGCTGCGAATATACTTACCAACAGGTGATTGTATATTCTTAAATTTATTTGCCCTAGAGGTTTTCTTTTCCGGAAGAGCCAACTTTTTGTTCAAACTAGATTTATTAGCCCCATTGCTTGAATTACTATTTGTAGGTACGTTTTCGGCTTTCTCTTTAATGTATCGACCGACTATCGATTGGATGTGGTCGTATTTGTAATTTTTCCCGGCCGAATGATTTTTTTTCTTGCCGATTCCGTTCCCTACATCATTTACATGCTTCATCGCACGATGTTCCGTTGAATTCATTGTTATTATTGCTGTTCCAGGGTTGTTACGAAAAATTTCAAAATCAAAACGCGCGAAATCCGCGCGAAGTCGAACACTAAAACGCGCGAAATCCGCGCCAAGTTGAAAATAAAAACGCGCGATATTCGAGCGAAGCGTTTGTACCACAATTTTTATGCGCATGATACTTACCGCAGAACTTGCAAATCTACTTGAATATAATTTAAAAATGTCCATTAGTTTATCATATAAACACAATAAATAAATCAACATACAAAATCCCATGAAAATGATTTCGTTTTTATTCTATATCTTTTTAGATGTTCTTAGTTAGATGAATTGTAACAGTGAAAATTAAATTGCTTACAATTCTGTAATTTTGAAAAAGCTAAACAGACTTCAGAGAAACTAATTTTTTTGCTTCAATATCTTCTTGCTCGGCAAGCTTTTCCTTCTCGGAAAGAAGAATTTTAAGGTAGGCCACATCCGGATGATCTGATTTAATCTTTTTAATTTCTCTTTCAATTAAATTCATCGCCTCCTGCTTAGCTTTTGCTTTCTGAGACAGCGCCTTCTCTTGTTGTCGGATTTTACTCTGAATGTCTTTCTTTTCCTCTTCATCTTGTTTCCTTTGAGCATTTTCTTCTTCATTTCTTTTCTTGTCCATCTTCGCTTCGTAAGCCTGTCGTGCAAATTTTGCTTTAAGAATGAGATTTTTATCACAAACAAAATTAGTGACCATATTGTCGAAGAATAGCATTCCATTTATTATGTTCTTTGCATTATTGAATGTGTTTTCACCGAGACGGGATCTTCCATCAGACATCAATATTTTTGAGTGTGAAAATCTTCTTTCGATTTCCGCGTTAGAATGCGAAACGCAAGAACATATATCGAAAAGTTTTTGTAATTCCTGGCAACAGCTCTGCTGAAATAGCAATTTGTAGAACTCGAGGTCGGAGAGCATACAATCGAAGTTTTGTCCACTGAAGAAAACACTTGCCAGAACCACCTCCTCGTAAATTTTGGTTTTGTCAAGGTGGAAATTCACCAATTCGGCCAGCTCGACCAATTGCTGAAACGATTGCCCATCTTTAATTTTTTGGGGTTTCATAAAACTAACAAGCTTCAAAAAATTGCAAAGAATTTTTTTTTCGAACAAATAATTTACAAATGTGAAATAATGTTTCTTGACGCGTTGTTTGAATGTAGGCCACTGTACGGTATTTCCAGCACCATCACAAACCGATTTGTAAATAATAACATCTTCGTCGCTCAAGAGATCATCCTCCTGTAACCTTTTTTCATCCAGCGCAATTGCTATTTTTTCGGGATCGTAGAATCTCGTCAAAAACATTGCGATAAACTTATTAATCTTATCGTAAACATCAAACAATATAAAATCATTTGTTTCCAAAAATTTTATCAATGATTCTGCTTCTTGCGTTATTTCAATAATGAACATTATCTGTTCTTTTATATCAGGAAGGGTAAGTAATTTCAAAATTTCTTTCTCATAGAAACTGTGCTTATTCATTTTTTGAATATTTAGCTTGAGTTGTTTAAGTTGATCAAAATTTGCAAGTATAGTCGACGCAGCTGCTCCAAGAGATGCCCATCGCGTCTCGATGTGTTTTTGAAAACGTTTAGGTTTCTTGTTGCAATTTTTATGAAAGTTTTCCCATTTTGCAGGAACCTCGAAGTAATAAAATAAGTATTTTGCAAGATCCGAGACATCATATCCGAACTTCTTAACCGAATAGCTACAAGAATCGAAGAAATAAATTAATAGGGTAACAATCAAACTAAATGTTCTCTAATATTACCGGAAAGCATTGTGTATGGTATGTATTATGCAAGAATTGTTATAGATTAATCCGTACCCACGTTCTCTGATTAACTCGTTGTTCAACTTTCTTGAAAAAGATTTATTTACATTTGGTCCATCATGCCCAACCATAACTAAGAAGTCTGTACTCATATTATTGTTACGTAGAGCATCATTTACGTGCAACAGTAATACTTCCGCTGTAGCTTTACCTATGAATTTGCTTTCGAGATGGAAACTAATAAGCCTTTCGAGCTTCGGTGAATGGTACTTTATCAATATTCCAAGCTCCTTTAACTTATTGCTGGCTTCACATTCATCGAACAGAAGCGAAAAGTATTTCCCTTTGACATCATTTAAGAAAAGGTCTTTGAAATATGGTCCTATAGCTTCATTAACAAAATGAGTCATCTTCTGCCGATTCAGATTGAACCCTTTAAGGTCGTTTGGTGCGATGAGTCGCAAGATCTTATCGTCCTTTCCGGCGGAATTGAAGGACTCGTTTTTCAAAACAGCGTGTATCGTCCAAATCAATTCCTTCTCCAATATTTGCTCGTTAGTAGCATAGAGCCGAATTGTATTTGCCTGAATGAAATAATACATAGAAATTATAATTATTTCCAAAATTTCCTATTCAAAATATTTCTATAATTTTCTAGAGACGAGAATCATACTAGAATTTTCGTTCAATTAACATGTATATACCTCATTAGCAGGTTTAGTGCCAGGTTCATTTTGTTTAACAGAAGCTTCTCTTGTTGCTTTCAACCGTAACTGCTGAGGCATCGAGTTTATATTGGCTAATCCTTTATGTTTAGCACTTCGAGCATGATCTTTCAAAGCAGAGATTCCTCGATTATCGAACGTGATTTTCTTACGGTTGCAAATACGACAGTACACTTTAAAAAGTGTACTTTGGTTTTCTTCGTCGTATATGATGTAATCGGAGAAAAGTTGTCCGTTGGGATCCACCAACGTCATCCAGTTCCGATCAAATTTAGTTTTCCCTGAGAATGTAGATTAGTAAACATTGTTAATCATATGTACATATTTTTAAACGTTACAAATTATATTTACCCATTATATGATATCGATTGGAGAAAAAATACTTAAGTTGCGCTCTTTATTCGAATGACTAGAAAATAGCAGCTAAACTAATGAAAAATTTTTCACGCACATACTTCGCAGGGGTGCCAGGTCATTGCGTTAAAAAATCTGTGATAGACAAAATTTTATTAAATTTGAAGCTCAAGATGAGTTGGTGATCAAAAACAAAAGTTTTGTAAAATTGCGAAATCTTTGAAAATCTGTGGAAATATGTGTAATATAGCAGAAATCTGTGTTCTTAGCCTAATTTGTGCAGGACTTTTGAAATCTACTAAACACAGATTTATCTGTAGACCTGGCATCTCTGGTTTTAAATCGCTTCAGAGTTGCCAACTGTTTTTTTTTTTCTTCAAAAATCTGTATTTGACGGAAAAATCTTTCTGTACAATATCTATCTCGAAAAATCAAAAATCGACTCAGTTAGGATACTGGTTTTGTGAGCAAAGAAAAAGGTCGCTCAACCTAGTTTACCCCTATAAAACAAAACACAAAAACTGATAATCGGTATTCATCAGTATGAAAATTGAATCATCGGTATTTTAAGAGAGCATATCTATATTCCTGAATCGAGTACGAAAATCGGTATAGTTGGCAGCGCTGCATCGTTTACTTATTCAGCAATTTTTCAAAGCAGGGCTAATCTAACATTGATAGCGAATGAACATCGATGAATATTTCAATTTATATTTAGAAATTATCATATATTTTCAAGATAAATTTTTGATAAGTCGATAAACTGACTATTATGTTAAAAGTAGGTAATTTTTCCATCATTTTAAACCCAGCTTATATGCATACTTTTCAATGTTTTTTTTGCTGTTTCTGTAAAACCTTGTCATAAACGTGATTCCGCTGGAATTTTTCATGTCTTGGACTTTACATAAGCTACATCCATGACAAGATTTAACTGTTGTTGGCTCTAACTTACACGTCTAGTTTTCTTTCGAGTTCCGTGGTATCCGTTGAAAGGCACCAATAAGAACTCAATCATTAATACGTTTTTATTGAAACTTCCCTTTTTGGAATCCTAGTATCGGAAAATAGTATAGGCAGATATTTCAGATGGCTTGAAATTAGATTAAGTTATTATTTTAGTGCTATACACTTGAACATTTACGCACAATTGACATTTGAAAGTTTGCAGTAGGTCAATGTGTTTCAAAGAGCCGGAAATCAGAAGTACTGGGATAATATGTGTTGTAAATATATTAGAAAAAGATTATTTAGTTAAGAACAAAGTGCGTTGGCAGTGGCGTACCTGTCCAACGATTTACAAATTTCGGTAATTTATTGTTTTACACAGTAATTTGTAGAGATCATATTGTTTACCAAAGCATAACCGGCTCTACTCACTTCCTCGTGAAACTCGTAGATTCCGAAGAACTCGCAGTCTCTAGAAACAAAGTGTTCAGAACTAACATTCCTTTCATACATCAGTAGTACAGCCTTTGGTCATGAACGACGTTATTTTCGACGTATGATGAATGATTTGCTTCTCCCAAGTATCGTTTGTTGGTTCACAGTACATTTTAACTTTTGCGATCGATCACGAAATGCAACTACGGGTAGTCTATTTCAGCTCTGCTCAATAAGAACCGGAAACCGAAACTTGTTCATTTTTTTATATTCTTGTAAAAATATTGGACTTCTTTTTCCCGAACCTGATGAAAAACAATCCGCGCGAGATCCGCGCCACCCCATCAAAACTAGATCAGAAAACGCGCCAAATCCGCGAAAATCGCGAAATCCGCGAAAATCGCGAAATTCGCGCCACCGTAACAACCCTGCTGTTCTCTTTTGAACAATCTTCCGCGCTCGAAATTAGCTTCCGCTTCAATCACTTCTCCTACAGTGATTGTAACAACAAAACGAAGTGCACTGTTTATATAGATTCTTCGCTGTTATTTTTTTCATCCCGGTTACTACGTTACCAGGGGTGTTGGTATCGAATGTTTATGTTTCATAACAATCATTCACTGTGCATACTTGTATCCAACGATTACTATGTTACTTGGATCGTGCGCTGATTATTTTTCAACAGCAGTGACATTTCGCATTCCGACAAAAAAAAATCGTACACATTCTTCGTGTTACCAACTCATTCATACATATTCAGTGCTAAGTTTCCTATGACTATAACTCACATCCGTCTCAAATAACGTTGAACTGTTCACCGCACAGAAGAGCGAAGGGGTGAAAATGAATAAGCAATACTCTTGGGAACCCCGAATCTACAAATTCATTCTACGATGCTGTTGTTCACCGGTTGTTTTCGTTTTTTACATCCGTTCGTTTTTTGTCGTACTGCTTGTATTGGGTAGAATAGCTTTACAGTGACGATCATTGGATTTCCCATTTTTCTCTATTTTGGAAAAATGGTTATTCAAGGTCATTTTTTAAGATGGCAAAGATGAAAAAACATTTTCAGAGGTATGACCCCATTACTTCAAAACTTCGAAAAATGTTTTACTATTTTTATTACTACAGGCACACTAATTACAAATTATTTTAAACCTCCACGACAAATTGTTTTGGTGCTCGAGAATTATAATGCTCCATACCGAGATTGATTCTTATCATTTCATCGTACGCTACAGCTATTCTCAAACATTCTTCCGTCGATAGCTGAAAGGATCGGGCCAAAGGATCAACATCCGCCATGCGAAACTTCAGCTCGGTAAGCTCATCACGTCTTTCAGGTGGATACAGATTTTCGACGCCCCGACTTTTGACGCATCGAAAATGTGAACGGTGGTGAGACTTTTTTTCAGCGGGATGATGGTGACTACGCCAACATCAACCTCCGGTTTGGGTACAAATGCTTTTCCGGGTATGAGAAATTTCGTTTCTGCCCGACTCCAGATTTGATTCATTACTGGAGAAGTTCCTTTGAAGCTGTAACGTTGGCAGAAAACGTCTGTCCTTCTCAACAACAAGTTGGCGTGGAAACATTCTGATAGATCGGGTTATGCCTCCTGGGCCAGGCCCAACCTCCAACACGTAATCATCAGCTATGTTTCCCGCAGCACGCACAATTTTATTAGTTAACCTTTAGTCCATTAGGAAATTTGGCGATAGTTGTTTGATTGCTCTCAGCTTGTACAATCGCACTAAATCACGGATTGTTTGTAATGGTGGAAGTCGAGCAACAGACTTGGCAATCGAATCAACAGCAGTTGATGGAGACATTTTTCACAATGATTATCTGAATAAGTAAAATGATTAAGTTTCATGTATGCAAGATGATGAAATTGCAACTTACTATATAACTGAAATGGGAACAGGGTAAATTTATATTGTTTCTCCGGCAAATCAACTTTTCGTGGTTCTTCGAAATCGCCTGAAAATGTCTCTTGTTTTACCGATAGCATTGAATACAGGTAGATACCAAGCACGGTACCTCCCAGTACTAGCCCGGTAATTTTATTGTTTCTCCGTTGACGCTGCAATTTCTCAACACGTTGTAGGTTCTGCTGTTCTATTAAACGCATGAAATCAATTTCTGATTTTTTCAATTTTCGGCTACTGTCGTCGATTTTGAATCCGTGCTTCTCAGCTCCTAAGGACATCTTCTTTTGTTGACAATGTTTGTCTGCTTTTCAAACGGATATTTTTTGCCGATCAATGACATAATAAAATATCAAGCATGCACATAGGGATGTCGTAATATCTATCGATTAATAATACTGATAATCGAGTAAAGTCCAATCGATTAGTTTCTAACTGATTGACTCTGACAGCTCAATTACAACCACAAATGCAAATTAGACTGGTTTGTTTTCATCAGGAAACGCCAGCATTAAACACGATTCAAACGATCAATCAACTTCGATCGACGTCAAGATTGAGTTTAAGCTTTTAGCCGAATATTACTCACGTACCTGACGTCAAAATGTTCCGTAAACTCGACGTTGTCTCCCTTCATATAAATTTCTTAAAATTAATGTTCTTGTCCCGTAAACGTTCCAAGCCGATGATAGTCGCCTGATGCCACGTGTGAATCGCTCTAACATATATATTTACATCAGGAAATATATTGGCCACCCATATTGCAACCGTTCATATTTTATCGGCAACCCAGCGTTCATATTTTATCGGGCATTGAAACCTCCATATTCGATTATGAAACTAATTGAGTATATAAAAAAAATCAATATAAATAATCGAGTATTCGAAAAAACCCCACCTAATCGATTAAAAATTCGCAAATTATAATCGATTATAGACTATCCAAGTAATTCGAAAAATCCGACATCCCTACATGCACATTAAATGGACGTCAGCATTTCATAAGGTCGCATAAAGTAATGGGAGATACACTGAAAATTATTTGCACGCTAGCATCATCCCGAATACGCATGGCTGCCAGACGGCTAAATAAACGCCAAAGATGCCATTTATACAGATTTATCAGTATTATACAGATTTTTACATACTTTTACAGAGTACAAATTTGATACAGATTTCCTAAATTTAATACGAATCTCCCAAGAAGCAAAAAAAAACTTTTTCGTATGAACAATCTACACTCTCATTGAACATAACTCAAAATTGAGTGACACACCACACAAATTCATTAAAAAGTGCACGTACTCTGAACTTGAGCAGACCCTGTCAGCTTGGAGCGATCTCAATCTTCAGTTCAGCAACGCCATCGCACGGCGTCTCATTCAACATGTCATGTCAATTGTATGGGTGCGCAGTGCTGCTATTTTGGCGCTTACGAATTTGATATTTTTCTCCCCTACTTCTATGTACGTGATTCAATGCGGACTCGCCTGAGGGCGCCATGGTCGCAAAAAAGGATGTTGCCAAAGATTTGTTCGGGAAATGTGAGAGCTGGATATCTTGTCAATATGGTGTCTTTGACTTGAGTTACCATCTATCTACTCATTTTTGAGTAAAGGACGAAGCTGTCAAAATTTGAGTATATTTTGCTCAAAACCTTACTTTCATAACCTTTAAACCTTGGACTGCATAAGATTGATCAGAAATAATCTGCCTGCACTCAAAATTAAGTTGTCAAACTTCAAATCTATAATTCCATTCAAAACAAAACGTTTTGTTTTCAACGCTTCTATAAGTTCTTTGGACACTTTATATTTAATTCACTCAGAAAAAAATGAGTCATTCAAGATCCATAAAAAGAAGATACCTTTATCAAGAAATAAAGCCTTAACATCATCTTTATACTCCATCGTAACAATTTTCCTTGCCGGCAATTCATGAAGAATAACCTTTGAACTTTTATTTACTTAACCTAATACATATTCCTAACCCTTCAGAAACAGTAGTTTTGAAATACTAGACAGAACTATTTGTTGGCGCACTTCTCATCGTTTATGCGATAATGTTTTTTCTAAGAGTTGATTCGCTTCCTCACTTTTAACTTAATTATAATGGTATCTATTATTTCATATATTTTATCCTAGTTTATAAAATGTTTTTTTTTGCACAAGCACATGTTTTCATTTTACTCCCAATTAGGCATAACTCCAGAATTTTTATATATTCAAACATTAAATATTCAATACATTTCACCGTCTTTTCCACTTCAATCTGGTATTTTTCAAATCGAATTAAATTTTTCGATTTTTTGTCTTCAAATAAAACAAATAATTCGGTTGTAGTTTTTTAGCTTACATTCATAAATTATATTATCGTAATCTATGAATTTGCAGTATTTTAAATTTTGGCTTTTGAATTTTTTATATTGCACATTTATCTTTATTATTTTTCTAAAGGTAAAATTTTTCATAGTGCCAAAACGAATAAACTTTGAACATTAAATTATTTTCCAAAATCCAGAAGTTAATTTTCAAGATTCTTTTAAAAATTTATGATATAGTCCTTACCGTCAATTCATGAAGTATAAATAATGAGGTTGTTTGGGAATTTGAATGTCAAACATTAAACTATAATTATCTAACGAAAGTGGTTTTCCTTGCTTTTTGAACTTTTTAGTTTAACTTGTTTCATATAAACAAATGTTCAAATGTGATAAAGCCCGTTAAAAGCACAAAATCTAAGATTTTATGCTTTTAATCGCCCGCCCAACCCTTTCTATCACATTTGAACTTTGAATACTTATTATTATTATTATTATATCGTTTATTTATCCCCGGTTTTTTTTTTTTTTTTTTTTTTTTTTTTGAATACTCATTCTTTAGAATTTCTTTTAGCCAACTCAAAATTTGAAGATCGTCCAGAATACAACGTGTACTTTTGATATGAAACTGTATTCGGTCTTAGATCTGTATTAATTTTCATTGAAATTTTATTTACTTAACCTAATACATGTTCCGACCTTTCGGGAACCGTAGTTTTTAAATATTAGAACTAATTGTTGGCGTACTTTTCATCGTTTTTGCGATAATGTTTCTTCTAAGAATTGATTCGCTTCTGTACTTGGAACTTAATTGTATTTGATCTTTGGTGGTACCGAACTTATTCAGTATAGTTTCGTCTTACCTTTCAAAAATTATTTTTTTCATATACATATATTTTTATTTTACTCGCAATTTAGTACAATTCCAGATTTTTTTCTACTTGGAGTATTGAAACATTCAGTTTTCAATATATTTTACCATCTTCTCCATATCAACCTGTTAATTTTGAAACAAATTTCAATTCGAATTAATCCTTTAATCTTTTGTGTACTTGAAATCTAGTATTTTTCAACATTGTTCTGTTTTTTCTAATACTTTTTCAAATGGAAAATTTCTTCATAGAACCTTTGCACACTTTTAATTTAATTAAACAGTTAAAGTCGCTAATAAAATGAAACAAACAAACAATAATAAGGTTATTTGTGAATTTGAATGTCAAACTTTTAACTATACATATCTAACAAAAGTGTTTATGCTCACTTGTTGAACTTTTCCGTTTTTAGTTCAATTTATTTCAGATAAACGAAAGTTCGAATGTGATAAAGCCCGTTAAAAGCACAAAATCCAAGATTCTATGCTTTTAATCGCCCGCCCAACCCTTTCTATCACATTTGAACTCTGAATACCTGTTTTTTCGAAATTCTTTTAGCTAAATCAAACTTTGAAGATCGTCCAGAATTCAACAGAATACTTATTTTCTGAAACCGTATTCGAATTTCGTATACTTTTAATTTGAAGTAACAATCTTATATTTGTATTCATTTCCATGTTTTGTGTACTTTTCATCTTTTTGGCTGAAATACTTGTTCTGAACATTTATTCGTTTTCTCACCTTTGAACTTTTATTTACTTAACCTAATACATATACCTAACCCTTCAGGAACAGTAGTTTTGAAATACTAGACATAGCTGTTTGCTGGCGTACTTCTCATCATTTATGCGATATTGTTTGTTCTAAGAATTGATTCGCTTCCTCACTTTGAACTTAATCATACTTGGTATCTTTGAGGATACCGAAATTATTCAATACGTTTTATCCTAGTTTCCAGAAAAAAAAACTTTTTTTACAAGCACATGTTTTCGTTTTACTCCCAATTATGCATAATTCCAGAATTTTTTATATCGAAACATTAATTTTCAATATATTTCACCGTATTCTTCATGTCAATCAGATAATTTTTGAACAAATTGCAATTCGAAGTACACCTTACGAACTTTTGTCATCAAACAAAACAATCAATTCGATAGTATTCTTTTTAGCTTATATCCCAAAATTGTATTACCTTGCAATAATCTAGTAATTTTCAATATTTAAAAGTTTAACTATCAAATTTTTAAATCGTATAATGTTTCAACACCATTTAATTCTCTTATATTCACCCCACTATACACAACAACACTTTAAAAAGGTATGATAAAAGTTACATCACAGATACGTATTTTGAATACTTAATGTATTCATCATCAGTATATCAGGTTTTAAGTTTATGGTTATGAATACATTGTGAAATTATTCTACTAAACGCTTAAGTTACAAATTAGTGAAATTTTTAATATTGCACACCTATCTTCATTAATTTTTCAGATGGTAAAATTCAAATTCAAATGTGATAAAACCCGTTAAAAGCACAAAATCTAGGACTTTATGCTTTGAATCGCCCGCCCAACCCATTCTATCACATTTGAACTCTGAATACCCGTTATTTTTTCGAATTTCTTTTAACCAAATCAAAATTTGAAAATCGTCCAGGATCCAAAAGAATACCCATTTTACGCATTTCGTACACTTGAAATTTTGAAATACGGATCTTATATCTTTCTTCATTTTAATTTTTTATATATTTTATATCAGTTTGACTGAAGCACACGTTCTCAACATTGATTCGTTTTCTCACGTTTGAATTTTTTTTACTTAACCTAATACATGTTTCTGAATTTTCGGGAATAGTAGTTTCGTAATACTCGTTAGAACATGGGATAAAGTTTATTTTAAGTATTGATTCGCTTCATCACATTAAACTTAACAGTACTTGATCTTTACTGGGACGGAAATTATTCACTATTGTTTACTCCTATTTTTCAAAAAATCATTTCTTTGTATTCCTATTTTTTCATTTTACTCGAAATTTAGCACAATTCCAGAAGTTTTTATTTTAAAAATTTGAGTATTAAAAGGATAAAATTTAAAATATATTTTAGCATTTTGCCACGTCAATTTTTCAACAAATTTCAAACCCAACTAATATGCTTAAACTTATCTCATCAAATAGAACAACAAGTTTGATTGATTTTTAGCTTATATTCATAAATTATATTACCGTAATCTAAAAAGCTTTCACACTTCTGGGAACAATTTGAATTCACAAATATTCTTCAAAATTTGAAACACTGACTATCAAATCTTGAATATTGAACACTTACTTTAACATTTTTTTTTAGTTATAGAATCCATCATAAGGCTATAACCAATTTCAGTTATTTTCAAACATCTATTGTTCATTTTCAATTTACTATACATTTATAATTATTTTTAATTATTAAATGATGATTAAATGATGAAATATTTAATTCATAATTTTGTGCATATAATTTGCTTACACGAAAAATTTCGTAAACTATGGGATAAAGTTTATTCTAAGTATTGATTTGCTTCTTCACTTTGAACTTAATCGTACTTGATCTTTACTGGGACGGAAATTATTCACTATTGTTTACTCCTATTTTTCAAAAAATCATTTCTTTGTATTCCTATATTTTCATTTTACTCGAACTTTAGCACACTTCCAGAATTTTGTATTTAAAAAATTTGAATATTAAAAGGATAAAATTTAAATATATTTTAGCATTTTGCCACGTCAATTTTTCAACAAATTTCAAACACAATTAATATGCTTAAACTTTTCTCATCAAGTAGAACAACAAGTTTGATTGATTGATTTTTAGCTTATATTCATAAATTGTATTACCGTAATCTAAAAAGCTTTCACACTTCTGGGAACAATTTGAATTCACGAATATTCTGCAAAATTTGAAACACTATCAAATTTTGAATATTAAACACTTACTTTATTATTTTTTTTAGTTATGAAATCCATCATAAGGCTATAACCAATTTCAGTTATTTTCAAACATCAAATGTTCATTTTCAATTTACTATACATTTATAATTACGTTTAATTATTAAATGATGATTAAATGATGAAATATCAAATTCATACATTTGTGCATATAATTTGCTAATACGAAAAATCTCGTAAGCTATCAACTTCGGACTGCATAAAATTAATATGAAGTCATGTGCCCTCACTCGAGAGTTAATAGTTTTCGTAAATAACGAAAAAAGTTTTACAAGGCATTTGTGAATAAAATTAACAAATAGAAATGTACAATTGAATTTTTCACATAAATGGAAGTTCAAATGTGATGAAACTCGTTAAAAACACAAAATCTGTGATTTTATGCTTTTAATAAATCGCCCAACCCTTTCTGACACATTTGAATATCACATTTATTCAAAGCCAAACTTGAAGACAGTTTAGAATATCTAGAAAATAAATTAATTTTTTACTTGATATCTTGTTTGTAATTTATTTAATTTAATGGCGTTTTCCCCCACCTCGAATTTAGATTCTTACAACTGAACATTTTGTTAAACTTTCATCGAAATTTAATTGTCATTTGTTTCATAAACAAATCGAATTATTATTCTTAATATTTTGTATTGAATTCAAAAGATATTATTACTGGATTTGAAGAACAGATCCTTCGTTTTATTTTTAATTTTGAGATAACGGTAGAATCTGCTTTTCAAACTTAGATGAATAATTTCTTTATCGTAATCTATAATGCTATTCTACTCGCACTATTTTGTTTTAAAACTTAAAAGATTTTGAAATCTCTCGTTAAGCCTTGACGAAAAAGTTTTCGATTATAATTATAACTCAAAGTCAACTCTGGTTTTTCATTTCTCAAATGTTAAAATTTGGATGCACATTAAATTTCATTTGTTTGAACTAAAAAATCTACATGTTTTGTGCTATTAGTTTATCAATTACCAGTTCTTTAATTGAAAATTAAAAAATGATTTGACAAACGTTTTTCAAATTTGATCCCACGTGAAATTTATCTTGATAACGAATTTCCACATTTAAATTTTATTGGAATATCAGTTCTAAAAAAATCGACTTTTATAACCTCTTCACAAACTTTCAATTTAAATCACTCAGTAACGAAATTAGGATTTTGACTATCAACAAAGTGCACATCGCATATCGAAGAATATCACAACGCTACAAAAGGCTTTCTTTCCCAGCATTACTATTTCCACTGCATGAAATTTCAAAACATTAATAAATTTAATAACTAAGATTTTGATTTTGATTGCCTATTAATCAGAATTCTAAACATTTAGTATTGAGCATTTTCCTAAAAATAATTAACATTATTGATTGAATCCAAATGTTTTTGAAAAAGTTCAAGTAATTCATTTGCCCTTATATTTTTACTTCAAAAATATAAATTAGAAAACTAAATACATTACAAATAATTTAATCACATGTACATTTTCGTAAACTGAAAACTTTGGACTGCTTAAAATGAATCAGAAATTATATACCTTTTTAAATCTATAAGCTCCCGAATTAACAATGCTTTTATACAGTTTTATCGTATTTTTTATACAAAATTTTATGATAATTCTATTTTCTCGATTATAGCAACAGAAAAGACTTTGAATTTCGACCTGCGATCTTTCAATAACTTCAAAATCAGATCTTTTGTTTCACTAAATCTTTCGGCCATTGAAACTTATTTGCACACTAATGATTTAAATTGTTCAGCAATTTGTATTATTAACTACGAAGAAAGAGAGGATTATATATTGAGCAATATTTCAGAAATTTACATAAATTTTTCAAACATTGAGAAATTTATGAAGCATACACAACTAGTATGTAATTTTGATTATTTTAATATAAATTCTAAGCATTGATTTCTGATCATTTCCATAAGAGTTATAAGAAATTATTGGTTGCATCATGGAATGTTTTTTGTACATATTCAGAATTTAGCAAATTTTTAAATCACATTCTATCTTACATATTAGAAAATATCATTTATTAACGTATTACCAAATGATGATGTTTCATAATATTGATTTGATTTGAATTTTGTGTATTATTTCGCTTGCAAAATAATTCTATTTTACGTCCTGCATAATTCAGCAATTCTATTGGTTCTAATGATTTGAAAACTAGAAATTTAGATTTTTAAAATATTTATCGTATTATTATAATCTTCCTGATGTTCAATGTTTCAAATTTCACACATTAAAAAATTTCATTGTTGTTACCGTTCTATTTTTTATTAGATATATATTTGAATACTTGAATTTACATAATATTCTGAATTTTTTACATATTTGTGTTATTGGAACTTAATTATTTCCTTTATTCACATTGTCAAAATATTGAAATACTTATGTTAAAAGTCTCGTCTATTTAATAAAATGTCACATAAGATACAAGTAGAAATAAAACTTTTAAAAAATGACCAAATAAAATCGTTTGGATCCCAAAATTCACAGTACATTTTTGAAATTTTGAAAATTTGATTGTAACTCCTAGAAAAGTCAACTTGCTCAAAACTAGAAAACGTTTTGATGCGAAAATCGAGCAAACTATGAAAAAGATTAAATAAAAATAGGATTAGAAATATGATTAGAAATCCAAGTACAAGAATGTTTAGTACAGCTTGCTGTACATTATTTAAAAATACTTCCTGATCGTTTGGAAGCACTTCCGCATCATTGACTAATGCTTCCTGATCGCTTGAATCGGTTTCCTCATTATTCGGAAAACTATTAGACAATGCTTGTTCTTCAGCAGCTTCAACTTCACTAGCTACAACTGCTTGCTGTGTATTTCTTGTACTTGTATTATTTTCAAACATTTCATCAATTTGAGTTACTAAGCTAGCAGTATTACACCTCCTAGTAGGGCTGCGAATATACTTACCAACAGGTGATTGTATATTCTTAAATTTTTTTGCCCTGGAGGTTTTCTTTTCCGGCAGAGCTAACTTTTTGTTCAAAGTAGATTTTTTAACCCCATTGCTTGAATTTCTATTTGTAGGTACGTTTTCGGCTTTCTCTTTAATGTATCGACCGACTATCGATTGGATGTGGTCGTATTTGTAATTTTTCCCGGCCGAATGATTTTTTTTCATGCCGATTCCGTTCCCTACACTATTTACATGCTTCATTGCACGATGTTCCGTTGAATTCATTGTTATTATTGCTGTTCTCTTTTGAACAATCTTCCGCGCTCGAAGTTAGCTTCCGCTTCAATCACTTCTCCTACAGTGATTGTAACAACAAAACGAAGTGCACTGTTTATATAGATTCTTCGCTGTTATTTTTTTCATCCCGGTTACTACGTTACCAGGGGTGTTGGTATCGAATGTTTATGTTTCATAACAATCATTCACTGTGCATACTTGTATCCAACGATTACTATGTTACTTGGATCGTGCGCTGATTATTTTTCAACAGCAGTGACATTTCGCATTCCGACAAAAAAAAATCGTACACATTCTTCGTGTTACCAACTCATTCATACATATTCAGTGCTAAGTTTCCTATGACTATAACTCACATCCGTCTCAAATAACGTTGAACTGTTCACCGCACAGAAGAGCGAAGGGGTGAAAATGAATAAGCAATACTCTTGGGAACCCCGAATCTACAAATTCATTCTACGATGCTGTTGTTCACCGGTTGTTTTCGTTTTTTACATCCGTTCGTTTTTTGTCGTACTGCTTGTATTGGGTAGAATAGCTTTACAGTGACGATCATTGGATTTCCCATTTTTCTCTATTTTGGAAAAATGGTTATTCAAGGTCATTTTTTAAGATGGCAAAGATGAAAAAACATTTTCAGAGGTATGACCCCATTACTTCAAAACTTCGAAAAATGTTTCACTATTTTTATTACTACAGGCACACTAATTACAAATTATTTTAAACCTCCTCCACAAATTGTTTTGGTGCTCGATAATTATAATGCTCCATACCGGGATTGAATCTTATCAACTCATCGTACGCTTCAGCTATTCTCAAACATTCTTCTGTCGATAGCTGAAAGGATCGGGCCAAAGGATCAACATCCGCCATGCGAAACGTCAGCTCGGTAAGCTCATCACGTCTTTCAGGTGGATACAGATTTTCGACGCCCCGACGACAGTACTTTTGACGCATCGAAAATATATGACGAATAACTTTCTCCACAACATCAAAGTGAACGGTGGTGAGAGGTTTTTTCAGCGGGATGATGGTGACTACGCCTACATCGACGTCCGGTTTGGGTACAAATGCTTTTCCGGGTATGAGAAATTTCATTTCTGCCCGGCTCCAGATTTGATTCATTACCGAAAGCCGGCACCGATTTTCAGCCAAAATTGGGGCGACTATGCGTTCCGCTACTTCTTTTTGAAAGGTCAATGTTAGACTGCTGCGCCCATAAGACCAAGCACCTGTTTGTAAACTCATTTCCCGAAGCCAGTTTATCAACAGACGGGTAGAAATTGCAAATGGTAAATTACCAATTATATGTACAGGTGCTCGTTTACCCTGCCAGTCTGTTCTAGGGCAATCAGGAAATGCGTCTCCAGTACGGTAATCCAGTATATCTCCACAAACGACATCCATCTGGAGAAGTTCCTTTGAAGCTTCTGACAACAGCTGTAACGTTGGCAGAAAACGTCTGTCCTTCTCAACAACAACAAGTTGACGTGGAAACATTCTAATGATAGATCGGGTTATGCCTCCTGGGCCAGGCCCAACCTCCAACACGTGATTATCAGCTATGTTTCCCGCAGCACGCACAATTTTATTAGTTAACCTTTCGTCCATTAGGAAATTTTGCGAGAGTTGTTTGATTGCTCTCAGCTTGTACAATCGCACTAAATCACGGATTGTTGGCAATGGTGGAAGTCGAGCACCAGACTTAGCAATCGAATTAACAGCAGTTGATGGAGACATTTTTCACAATGATTATCTGAATAAGTAAAATGATTAAGTTTCATGTATGCAAGATGATGAAATTGCAACTTACTATATAACTGAAATGGGAACAGGGTAAATTTATATTATTGTTTCTCCGGCAAATCAACTTTTCGTGGCTCTTCGAAATCGTCTAAAAATTTCTCTTGTTTTACCGATAGCATTGAATACAGGTAGATACCAAGCACGGTACCTCCCAGTACTAGCCCGGTAATTTTATTGTTTCTCCGTTGACGTTGCAATTTCTCAACACGTTGTAGGTTCTGCTGTTCTATTAAACGCATGAAATCAATTTCTGATTTTTTCAATTTACGGCTACTGTCGTCGATTTTGAATCCGTGCTTCTCAGCTCCTGAGGACATCTTATTTTGTTCGGAAAATCACAATGTTTGTCTGCTTTTCAAACGGATATTTTTTGCCGACCAATGACATAATAAAATATCAAGCAAGCACATAGGGATGTCTTAATATCTAGCGATTAATTGAGTAATCGAGTAATCGATTAATAATAATAGTCAAGATTGAGTTTAAGTTCTTAGCCGAATATTACTCACGTACCTGACGTCAAAATATTCCGTAAACTCGACGTTGTCTCCCTTCATATAAATTGTTTAAAATTAATGTTCTTGTTCCGTAAACATTCCAAGCCGATGATAGTCGCCTGATGCCACGTGTGAATCGCTCTAACATAATATTTACATCAGGAAATATATTGGCCACCCATTTTGCCACCGTTCATATTTTATCGGGCATAGAAACCTCCATATTCGATTATTAAACTAATTGAGTATATAAAAAAATCAATATAAATAATCGAGTATTCGAAAAAAATCCCAGCTAATCGATTAATTCGCAAATTACAATCGATTATAGACTATCCGAATAATTCGAAAAATCCGACATCCCTACTTGAACATTAAATGGACGTCAGCATTTCATAAGGTCGCATAAAGTAATGGGAAATACACTGAAAATTATTTGCACACTAACATCATCCCACATACGCATGACTGCCAGACGGCTAAATCAAGTGCCTGCTAGGCCGCCATGTTTTCGTGACCATCATCTTTTCCGCAAAGACGAAAACATCGAAGAAGTATATAAGTTCGTTGTTGCTAAATATCTGTGATATTTAGCTGTGAAAATTGATTTTTTTATGTTTGATTATAAATGTGATATCGTTATGAAACGTGCGCTGCCAAATTGTAATACTGACTTCCACAATCAATGAAGTGTTGTATTTTACTTCATTTTGTTTACCTTGCTCTCACTGACTTGCTAGCTTTGATGGCCCCGAAGGACTGAGATGTTGGTTACGATAGCACTAGCTGGAGCGCCTTATTGTTGCCACCGGCTGGGCTAAATAAACGCCAGAGATGCCATTTATACAGATTTATCTGTATTATACAGATGTTTACATACGCATACAGAGTACAGATTTGATACAGATTTCCTAAATTTAAGGTAGCGCTTCGCCGTGGTCAAGTCGAAGCGAGACAACTCACTGCTTCCTCTTGCTTTGTCGCCGATATTTCACTCTAAATTGCAAATTTCTCCAATACTAACCCGATTCACGAAAAATCAAAAACATACGATTTTACTATGCATTTGGCGAAAAATATTAGTTAGAAAGCTTTTCTTTCGCGAGATTTCGTGCGAGTTTTGTTAAACCTTTTGTTTTCTTTTTTCCATTTCTCGCTATAAACAACTCGCATATGTAGGGATGTGCTACGGTTTCAACAAAGCTTCAAAGCTAGTAGCGATGAAAATCATTACTGATTTCTGGTTCTACTGAAGCATGAATAGAAATTATTTTACAAAGTAGTAACACTTACTTACATTTTCTACTCATCTTTATTCAACGTTTGCACAGAGAGAACGGACAACGAAAACAAAAGAAATGTTGTTAGCGTCTACCGCATGTGGCATTTTTCACACCCCAATGCATGCGTTGACATTGTGTGCGTGCGAAAGAATAAGGAAAAACTCATTTATTTTTAAAACTCGCACGAAATCTTTCGATAAATATGTTTATCAGGCACAATTTATATACGAATCGATAGAAAAATTAATTATCTAGAATCGTATGTTCTTGGAATTTCCGTTTTCTTCCCCGTTTTCTCACAATTTTGGGTAAAGTGCGTGAAACCCCGGGATAGGCAGCGAACTCCCGTGACCACGGCGAAGCGCTACCTTAATACGAATCTTCCAAGAAGCAAAATAAAAACTTTTTCGTATGAGCCATCTATTAGTATTTGATTGCAGTGACGAGAAGCAAAGTCTTGGTTTCATTGAATCTACCTTTCTACAGCCATAATGTGTTGGAATAATATCTTTTAACATCATTTTATTGTTGAAATTTAATTTTGTTTGTGAATACATTTAAATACAGATTTTTTATAGAGAGCAATACAGATTTCCTATGAAAATATCTGGCATATCTGCTAAACGCTAAGACAAGATCTGACAACTGGGGGGGCTGCCTTTGTTCCAAAATGGACCAGTTTCCGATTGGCTGATTTTGACGTTGCTACCCGCACATTGTGGAAAGAAAAAACTTTTGCAGGGTACGCGAGCAATGATGCCAAGTGTAAAGAAAATCAGAAAACAAGTTTATTAAAATATAATTTCAGCTCACCAATGAAAATGAAAATTTTCAGAGAATGTTTCACTTTTTCAATTTTATTTGTAATAAATGTTTATAATGGCAGAACTGTGTAATTTAAATCATCATCAAGCCGTTTTTCTTCTTAAAATGTTACCAAAACAGATTTGTTAAATTAGTGTAAACTCGAAACAATGCCAAGCTTCACGAGAAGAATGAACTGTTGTGTTCCACACTGTGGTCGCACTAAGCATTTCTATCCAAACTTGACTTTTTCCGGTTTATCCGGTAATACGTCAATAATGGGTTCGATTTTGCAATCAACTTGAGATATTTCGTGTTTTGTCATCAAAGCTGAATTAATTGTTTTTAAGCTTTTTTTGTTTATATATATATATATATATTTATATATATATATATATATATATATATATATATATATATATATATATATATATATATATATATATATATATATATATATATATATATATATATATATATATATAAGCATTTTTCATGTTTATTTCAAATCAACAACCGGGTCTAAAAATTTATATTTAATAAATATTTTTTTCTCAGCATAAAGTTATTAAAAAATCTGTAAATATAGCCGATACGTTGGTATTTATTTCACAAGGCAAAAATGACGAGTATGATGATTCGGAAGAAAGAATAAGAAGCCAGTTGTCAGGTCTTGTCTTAGACTAAACGCTGCAGCGGGCAAAATATGGCTGGCACCCATTCTGATGACCGACTGACTCACCGCTTCCAAACATACACCTCAAACGATACAATCGTGTCTACTAGGATTTTTCCACATCGAAATCTTTGACATTTTCTACGAAGGTCAATAGATGAAAACGGTCGGCTAGCTAAGATACAGGCGACTATGTTTTATAAAATTGGATTTGACAACCGTTACTGAATAAATTTTGGTAGCTGTCTGGTGGTCATGGGAGCCCAGGTAGCCGAAAGGCCGTGCGGGATGTGCAAAGCATTTGATCTATCACTGCTTGAAGAACACAAAAAATTCATGAAAATAAACACTTAACTTATAAAACGAGTGCAAAAACTGTTGATATTAAGTAGAAGTCATGCTACGTTTATATGAAAAGCACATAAAAACTATAAGATATATCGTTACCTCTAGATTCTATATGCATTTCATGTGAATGTCACATTTTTTTCCACATAAATTTCAATTGAATCAGAGTAGACCGATTCAAGTGTTTTGAACATAGATTTGTGCTGTACTCATACCCAATAGAAAATTAAGTGTTCAACACATGTAGTTTGATTGAAAAGCAAAACACATCACATCCAAAGGAAAAACATATCAAAGCAAGGGGCAAATCACTCTAAACTTTGTCTGAACTCAAAAAAGTTTTACCGGGAGTAAAAAAGTTTAGCAGGGATCTCGCTGGATTAGAATGGGATTAGAGAAGTTTAGCCGAGATCTGGAGAAGCATTATTTTGACATAAGAAGCTGTGAACGTGGGAGCAGAGATGCCAGATATTTTTCATAGAAAACCTGTATTGTTTTGTATAAAAAATCTGTATTTATCTGTATTCAGAAAGGAAATTTCGAAAATAAAATGATGTTTGAAGATGTTATTCCATTAGATTATTGTTATAGAATGGCAGATGCAAAGAGCATTCCTTTATATAGTAAGTCCTTGCCGCACGGACATGAACATTCAACGACGAAATTTAATTGTTTTTGTTATCAACCACAATTGAATTGTAAATCCATATACTTTTTTTCCTTTGAAAATGATGACTTGGAATTCAAACATGGAATTCAAACGCCCATTACGCAACGTCAAGTCAGGTCATACAACTTTTCAGTCTGACAATAAAGTTTCATGACGCTGCACGAAAAAATTTTCATTTGAATATGGGTAATCAAACACGCTCAGACGGAAAAGTTTCATTATTTCTTTCTTAATTTTTGGTGATCTGTATAAATCTGTATTTAATTTGAGAAATTTGTATAAAATCTGTACTCTGTATTAAATCTGTATGCGCATGTAAAAATCTGTATAATACAGATAAATCTGTATAAATGGCATCTCTGCGTGGGAGCTCGAATGACAGATACACTTCAAACAAGATTAGGCAAAACTAGGTTGGATCAGTTTTAAATTACCCAAATTTATCTAGACTAGTTGGGATTAAAAGAGATTAGAGAAAATTGTTTTGGAATGACATGAGTTTATTAGTATGAGATTGTCTAGAGTTTAGAGTGATTTGCCCCTTGTATCAAAGCTAAGTGGAAAATAATCTAATCTTGCATCTTAGTGCATTTGCACATGAAATCATGAAACAAATCGCGTTGGTTATGTATTGATATGAAAAAGCATATTAAATTGAAGTGGTGTTTATATCTCGGTTAATTTTTCAAAAGGGCGTATAAGAAAGTGACAGTTTCTCTTTGTTTACTTTCTCTTCGATTAATTACCAAGCAGTTTCCACGTTTATCACACAACTCTTTGCATGAAATAATACCCGAACCTTTCGACTTTCAAACAGAATAGTGATATCAAAGAAAATCTTTTCAATCAGTGTACCTTTTTTCTACAAAGTTGATTATGATGATCCCACCGTGTCATCTACAAAGGTGCCCACTTGTACGCGGCGGGCAGATTTCCCCCCAGACGGCCACGATGTAAAATACCCTGGTGATCACGTTTTTCTATGTGTTAGTGCGGTTGTCATTTTATTTTGGAATAACAGAGAGACGTGAAGAAAAAAACATAAACAAATGACGTTCCGGGAGTTGCTTTCATGAAAATATTTAGAGTTGGTTCTGTTCGCGAAAATATTGACAGTTAAATGCGGTGTTTTGTTCCGGGATGTTTCAATCGTTTTCATCACCTGCATTTGAAATGCCACCCACAGCACAATCACTCCATTATCCATAATAACTGTAATAGATACCACAGTGCGATCCACCAAATTTTTCCTCCAACGAAATGAACAGAATCGGATGTGTGAAAAATTTTCCTTGCAAGCCCTTGAAGAAAAAAAGTAGAGATTTTCAATTAGTGCCAAAGATTCGCCAGGCTGCGCGACAACTGGAGTAGCTTAGAAGTGAAATCCCGATCTGAAATGGTCGTTTGTTTATGTTTACATGCTTGAATCCCGGCGCGCCATACTTATGCCGTTTTTCATTGAAAAACACTGGTGGCTTGGATTGCTCTGGTTTTACACTTTCGAGCAGAAATGCAACATTCTGTCGGTGTTTCATTGCGATTTCTGCTCGAAAGTGCAACATCAGAGCAATCCACGCCACCAGTGTTTTTCAATGAAAAACGCCATTAATTTCGTGAGAAAATTACCAGCACAACCAAAACTGTCTTATCACGCCACCAGTGTATTTAACGTCGTGCCAGACGGCTATGTCTGCCAGCCATTTTTCCGGAATTCTGCCAGAATTCCGGCAAAAGTCTGGCAATAATGTCGAAGTCGAAGTCGAATAAAAAAAAGAAAAAGAGGAGGGAAATAAACAACCCACTTGTACGAGGCGGGCAGATTTTCCCCCTGACGGCTGGCTATATCTGGCAGCCATTTATTCCGGAATTCTGCCAGAGTTCCGGCAAAAGTCTGGCAACAATGCAACAACCGTTTCCGCAGAGAATTTCGCCTAACGGTTATTAACGGTTCTTTTCTGTCGGATTCTTGCCATACAAGATTGGCAGAACCGTTTTGAATCGGTTCTACATTTTAAGTGTCTTAGTTTTATTTTTTCAATAAAAGATACATATGAAAGGCGATAAGTTATTGCCCTTCATATATAACACATGGATCAATAAGTCCCGAGACTAAAGCATGACGCGGAACGCTCGGTTAGACCTGTGGAAGCCGTTACACCGGAAAATGTGAGTGAAGTGACAAAAATTATAATGAAAGATCGTAAAGTGAAGCTCCGTGAGATTGCTGAGATGACACAGATATCATATGGAAGTATATTTACGATCCTTCATGAAAAATTGAGCATGAAAAAGGTTTTTTCCAAGTGGGTGCCGCGATTGCTTTCGATGAAACAAAAACAGCAACGAGTCGATGATTCAGAAAGCAGGTTATCGCTATTTACTCGCAACAAAAAAGATTTCTTGCGTCGTTACGTGACCATGAACGAAACATGGATACATCACTACACTCCAGAGTCGAAGCGGCAGTCATCCATGTGTTACTAATCATGGAAAATGTTATTGCTAATAACATTGCTTTCTCACTACCAAACATACCCATATTTCAATCTCATTTACCTCGTCTCAAGATTAGTTTTTTGTACGTACGTACATGCGGGATTGACGAATATCAAATGAAGTCGAATAAAAAAAAAGAAAAATGAAAGAGGAGGGAAATAAACAAGACACGTACCAGTGCTGTCAACTGTTTTTTCCAAAAATCTGTATTTAGGGTAAAAATCTATCTGTACAATATCTTTCTCGAAAAATCAAACATCGATTTAGTGCGGAAACAGATTTTGCGACCAAAAAAAAAAGGTCGCTCGACCTGGTTTACCCCTATGGAATCCAACACAAAAACTGAAAATCGGTATTTATCTGTATGAAAATTGAAATATCGGTATTTTGAGAGAGCATATCTGTATTCCTGTACCGAGTCCAAAAATCGGTATAAATACCGAGAAATCGGTATAGTTGGCAGCGCTGACACGTACGGCGAGATAATGACACAATTTGGCCTGGACAATTTTGACTGCTGCCGGAATGCAGCCAGCCTTCTGACGGTTGCCAGAATTCCTCACAAGCGGGTAACTTAGGCCTCAGGCTCCCATCAAAAATTTTTTTTTTAAATTCAATTTCTTCCTTTTTTCAATATTGATGTAAAATACTTTCCAATTTCTGCGGATGGTCAAATAAACACAACTTTTTTAGCGTAAATATTTCAAATAACAAATTCTATCAAACAATAGAGAGTCGAAAATGATATCCACCCCAAGGAGTCTATATCAACCACTTTGGGAACCCCTGCTCTACATGATTAACTGTTAAACCTGGCTCTGGCGCATGAAAATTCTGTAAATCAGAATAAACAAATATGTTCAATACGATCGAAAAGGCTACTCTCAAACTACCTATAATTTCGCAAAACTCTTAGCACTAAGATTTTTTCCCGAGATTTTACCAGCCGAGTGCTCGGTAAACATTAAAACAACTGAAATTCTTGGTATTTTTATTTGACAGAATATTTTCTTTTGCCGAGATTTTAAGTTTATATTACCGAAATCTTCGTGGCATTCGAAAACAAATTACCGAAATTATCGGTGTTCAAACATGTGAGCTAATGCCGAGATTTTAAGCAATTAATTAAAAAAAATTAAATATGAAATAAACATTCCAGTTAAAACTCGTTATCATTGATTTATTTATTTCAACATTATGTTGGCTGATGAACTAATAGGCTAGGAAATTTAGAATAAGGAAAAATATGTCACATGAAGAAAATATTGCCAAACATATACGCCGTAGAATGGATGAACTTCCATGTTATTTACAATAGAGACATAATTCGATTTTCCGCAGAAAATCAGATTCCGGCTACAACGAACGTAATGGCTCAATAAAACATTGAATATTTAAAGAAATATGTCATACCGGAGTCCAATCAATTCCATGCAGTAGATTAGCGTTGCGAGAATCTTTATCCCGTTTATGCTCTGAGGGATTTCTTGTCAAGAATAATCGTCGAACATTGAACAAACTTGTTCTTAATATCACGAAACATATCGCTATATTCGAATTCAATTTTTATTTGCAGCTAATTCCACATATGAACTCATCCACTTATTTACATCATTCAGTTTTGCACTGAAGAAAAATGGCTACTTTGATGAATCACCGAATTTCGGTTGTCTAAAAGTTGTTTACGGAGATGTCGGTAAGTTGATATCATTAATTTGCTGATTTCGGCAAAACGACCACATTATCGAAATGACGGGATGAGTCGAGGGAAAAAGTGTCTGATTGGTGTCTGAGCATTACTAACATGTATGATAATATGCGATTTACATACTACTCCAAGCGACCGCCACTTGATATGATGTCTCGAAGTTAGAAATCAATTGTAAACGGAATAATAAATAAACACAGTAGGGATATTTTAAGTATTACCTGTGAGTTACTCAATCCCACTTGTACGTGGCGGGCAGATTTCCCCCCAGACGGCTGGCTATGCCTGCCAGCCATTTATTCCGGAATTCTGCCAGAGTTCCGGCAAAAGTCTGGCAACAATGCAACAACCGTTTCCGGCAGAGAATTTCGCCTAGCGGTTATTAACGGTTCTTTTCTGTCGGATTTTTGTAATACAAGATTGGCAGAACCGTTTTGAATCGGTTCTACATTTTAAGCGTCTTGGTTTTATTTTTTCAAGGACGAGATAATGACGCAATTTCGCCTGGACAATTTTGATAGCAGCCATAATGCAGCCAGCCTTCTGACGGTTGCCAGAATTCCTCACAAGCGGGATATTTTAATACAATACACTCAGATAAGGAGCAATTTTTACTCAAATTTGGTATATGTGGAATAAAATTTCACTCAAAAATTGAGTGCTAATTACTCTTTTTCAACTTTTTCTGTACATGTGTGGGATCTTACTCATTTTTAAGTAACTATTTCTAAGCGTGTTAGCGGTCTCGGCTGTCAAAAAGAGAACAAATCTCGGTTAATTTTTCAAAAGGGCGTATAAGCAAGTGACAGTTTCTCTTTGTTTACTTTCTTTTCTATTAATTACCAAGCGGTTTCCACGTTCATCACTCAACTCTTTGCGTGAAATGATACCCGAAACTTTCGACTTTCAAACAGAATAGTGATATCAAAGAAAATCTTTTCAATCCCATCATAATAATCGAAAGAGAGAGTGATTGAAGAGAAACTGTCACTTGCTTATACACCCTAATGAAAAATTAACCGAGAAATCTCGGTTGATTTTTCAATAGGGCGTATAAGCAAGTGACAGTTAATCACTATCTCTCTCTTCCGATTATTGTGATGTGATTAAAATGATTTTCTTTGATATCACTATTCTGTTTGAAAGTCGAAAGTTTCGGGAATCATTTCATGCAAAGATAAACGTAGAAACCGCTTGATAGAAGAGAAAGTAAACAAAGAGAAACTGTCACTTGCTTATACGCCCTTTCGAAAAGTTAACCGAGAAATAGAAAAAAGGGAATTTTTTTGTTTTGTTTATTATTATAATCCACTCTCACTAATTACCGCATCCCAGCAAATAATTACAGAATCTATCGGAATTTCTCATCGGAAATAAACGGGATAATTTTTGTTTTTTTTTAATCAGTTTTTATGGTAACCCTTGTGTTCACATTAATGAGAATAGAGAGTCAAAATAATCTCTCACCGTTGATCTAATCTGGAGAGAATAATAAAACTCACCAATACACATTCTGCACATGCGAGCAACATCAGATTCAAGTCGCGAATTTAAAATTTTCATCATTCTGTTCATAGGTCGTGTAGTGAGCAAGTACGCGATTTCTTTTCGGTGCGTGGCGAGAGGTTGTTTTGTTGCCTGTTGAAACAGCAGGGAAAACAAGGGCCTCTTCAAGAAAAAAACGAATAACATCAACCAAACAGTGTGAAGAATTTGCATCGTCAAGTTTTTGCTGGATCGAAAACGAAAAATAGGTATTGCCACTACGGAAAATTACGCAAGTGAAAATCTAAAAATCGTATGTGGTGCTTGAAAAAAAAACGCATTTAAACGCGAGGTAGAAATCTAAAGTTAATGGAATTGAGCAGAGGCCATTTTTAACTCATTGAAGACGGCAAATGGAAGAAAACTAGCAGACTGAATTTTTCCTTAGTGATCCAAAGAAAGGTGCCAACGATATAAATAGAGTTTTAGGAGGAAATTTCGTTCTAGTGCGATGATGGGATTTTCAGTACCGCTTTCACACGTTCAGACCAAATAAGAATGCACTCCATTTTTTTTTCAAAATTTTTCAAATTTTTTCAAAATAACAAATTTAAACCAAGCAATTGTAGATTGGAACATTAAAACTGTTTAGCTACTTCATCATCATGCACAACTCATAGAATGAACTTAATTTCTTATCTTTTTTGTAGTGAGCTATAGCAGATCATAATCATTTATTTCATGTTTCATAAATTGCATCGTAGCACTAGCCATGCAAAGGTCATGTACACTTTCGAATCGACTACGAAATCTGTTGAAACTAAATGTAAAGTTCCGCGTTGGAATCTAGTATCCTACCTTAGCTTTGCGAAGTAAATGTTATTTGGTACTGCAAACCCTGCTTTCGCTACGGATATTGCACTTGTGAGAAACCGTTCTGACAAATAGTAGGCCCATCATTGCCCCCATTTATAACCAGAGTAGTCAACCACATTTTTTCTACACATGTTTTAAATTACATTGAACAGTGCATTGTAAAAGAAGCGGAATTACTAATATTTATATTTTTTTCTGTTAGAAACTGAGTAGAAACCAAACCTCAGACAACGGAAAATTCAATCAGGAAGTAATTATAGAGTGAAAGGTAAAGATAAATTGAAAAGAGCCACATTCACAAATTGAGGAGTTTTTCTGTCGGGCCTGGTTGTGAAACAGTAGTGAACAAAATAGTGAGCGAGTATATTTACTCTTTAACTGTTTTTTTAATTGCAATACTCGCACGCTTAGTTGAAACACGCGAATCTAAGAAACGCAAAAAATGCCATTTATTTCGAAGGATTGGAGATCACCTGGTGAAGCTTGGGTGAAAACGGATGAAGGTTGGGAAAAGCTGAAGGTGCTGGAATGTGTCAAGCGAAAAAGGTAAGAATCGGATGCTTAGATATTTTGTTTTTGTTTCGTCAGACCTCTGGTAATTTTAGCTCAATAAATAGCATATAATAAATGTTTCAATTATATTGGCATTAATACCGCTTCTTAGCTCGTTTCTGTAAGCAACACTTAGCATCTTACTTTCTAAAGATTAACTTATCAAAAGCTCCATTTATTCAACCGCTCATTTACTGCGCAAAAAAATCTTCAAAATCTAATGTCGGAAATAGTCTACTGTTTGTTGTGATTTCTTTCTATGAAATTTTATATTCATCCAGTATATTTTTAGTAAAATTAAATTCTATAAATATACAATACGTATGGTTCTTTCATATTTTTTGCCTTTTTCCATTTTTACTGGAGCTTCAACAAAATGAAAATAAAAACTTATTCCAACACAAAGCTTTCTAAGTATTCCTATACGAAATCGAAAAATCATCCGCCAAAAACTGACTTTCGCAGAAAATTCATACAGTTCTTTGTTCCTCTACTTTTAACGAGGGCTAAAAGTGACGGTTCCTACATTCCACCTACACCTGATCCGCCATTTCCGCGCTGTACTGGACTGGTTTGAAGTTTTCTATCTGGTCGTTGACAGAGAACGTCAACAAAAGCTATATCTGTATGCGTAAGAGTTTTGATTGAGAGAACGTGCTAACAAGAGCGCATCAGATCTGAGACTAACAGCCAGCTGGTAGCAGCGATGCCAGATAGCAGTAGTGTCATTTCCGTAGATTGGCATTTTTCTCGGAAGCTCTATTTTTGTTGCTCGCCAGACAAAACTAGTTTCCGTAGTTCCCCGTTAATATATTTAAATTTCCGTAGATTTCCCTAGAAGAAAATCCAATTTCCGTAGATTTTGTCTACGGATCCGTAGATCCGTAGAAAATGTTCAAATCCGTAGATCTATGGAGATTTCCGTAGATCTGACATCCCTGGCTGGTAGTTTGGAGTATGCAATCTCTGTCCTTCATCCAACGAGATCGTAGTACTTAACCAACACTAACAGAACTTTACGAATAAAACAAAAAACATATGATTTCGAACATGTGTTTGTGTATTTTCAGGTGATTGTTCTCACTCAGCCTGCATTTTCTATGGCAAGGGTTACCAATTTAAAGACATCTGGAGTAAATCGAATCGGTGAAAAAAAGTGACAGGATTCGGTTGGTTATGATGCGTTTTTAAATCGGAAAATTTTTCTCAAAGCAATACGGTATAGGATTTATTCGTCGTTTCGTGTCAATCCTCAAAAACTAATAAGGAAAGTGTCTAGCTGCAGGGAATATAAAATATACATAAAAAACTCGCGTTTATGGTGGTTTTTTACTTCTCGATAAATTACGGTTGCCGCGTGTTCGAAAAGTTCAAAGATGGACCCTAAGTGAGGCAACTGATTACCGTTGACAATCAGCCTCCTCCTCTAGCCGTTACGTTATGTCTGTTCTGACAACTCAGAAGTGACGGTTTAGGTCTGCTTCACGGTTCAAATTGAACAGTTATGGTTGCATCAGCAGTTAAATTTGAACTGCTCTGCACTGACAAATCAATGACGAAACCTAACAAGAAGAAAATGGTTATATGCACTTTGTATAATATGGTTAGATTTATCCAAACCCTTGAAGACTACTTAAAATTCTATTTATACGTTTCAACATTAGGCTCATCAGTGCGTCAGCAGTTTATGATGAACTGTCAACGCCACCTAACGGTTCAACGGAAACCGCTGAGCAGACGTAAAGTTAATGCTATTTGCATCGGAATGCTACGTTGAACGAAACGAAACTACACACTTAGAAAATTTCGCAGTATTCGGTAATTTTTTACCGAATTTTCAACAGCTGAACGTTCGGTAATTGAATTCATTACCGATCGTTCGGTAATTGCTGAACTGTCAAACAACTACCGTAAACTGTAAACCAAATAGATCTAACAGATTGTTCGGTAATTTCTGTTTGTTTGTTTTCCTTTGGTTGAAATTCTGGATTTTCGGATTTCAAAAAACAACACATATTCACAAAAACGAATGAAGAAAATGGTTTTATTCCACGAGAAATTTAAAAAGTGTCAGATGTTCCGACTGGCCGGAATTATGAGCGCCTTCCAAAACACTGCACAATCCGTCGAGTTCAACAAAAATTAACCTTGAACGATTTGTGTTGGCAGCAAGTGGACAAGTGATACACAATTATTTTCTGCCTATAAGTAAACAAAAAGCTGTTAGTGGCTCTAATGTCTTAAAAACTTTTATCACCTGTACCTCAATCGATTCGATGAACCCTTCAGCATTGTTTTCGTTTGGTTAATAAAAAGACACTCACTGAATATTTTAATAACTGTTTGACAGTTAGTGTCATGACAATCAGTTTTTACAGAAGTTCGGTTATTGAAAGATAACTTTACCAAACGGACAGTATGATTTTTACCGTATTCGGCGACTGTTCAGGTTTACCGTATCAATTGTATATCTAATACAGAATTCTGTAATGAAAATTTACGTTAAACTGATCCTTCGGTGAAAATTTGCATAATTGTTGTAAAATAAAACCCATGTACCGAAATATCGGTTATTTCTATAGATTACCGAAAGTTCTCGTCAAAAATATTACCGAACAAAGAAATTAAATCTTAGTGTGTACGTTACAGCGTTCCGCCCGTCAACAGATGAGCCGAAGGCGAAACGTAGAAATAGAACATAGTTATGTGCACTTAGCACAAAAACGGTACCCATGCGGTACCAAAACCCCTAAATAACTACATAAAATTGATTTATAAATTTCATCTTAGTTTTATCGGTTTCTGGTCCTAGAAGTACCGAGAATAATGATCAAAAACTAATGGCGTTTTTCATTGAGAAACACTGGTGGCGTGGATTGCTCTGGTTTTGCACTTTCGAGCAGAAATGGCAATTAAACACCGTCAAAATATTGCATTTCTGCTCAAAAGTGCAAAATCAGAGCAATCCACGCCACCAGTGTTTTTCAATGAAAAACGGCGTAAATAGAACTGAATCCGATTTCTCAAAAATGGCCATATCGATTTTTACGTTCAGATTTAAATAAAACAACTTCTAGTTGGTGGCTGTCAAATTAAATCTGAATCCGACTTCCAGTTCCGGTTTTCTAGGTGATGAATGCTAAAAATTTCAAACCGTCGTTTAAAGTGAAGTGCCAAAATGTCTTGTGAGTGGGGAAAACTGCTGCGGCTATACTCGTTCCAAGATCCTGTTTATGAGAAAGGCATCGTTACACCACTAGGTGATTTATTACCGGTTTTTTTTTAAAAGTGGTCATGAGAAAAGAAGTGAATTTTTTTTCAAACTGGGGAATAAGATATTCTAGTTTACAGATCTTGTCAGTTGATGGCTAAACGAAACGGCTTTAGCTTCATATACCAATTTATTTTCATGGATGTTGGCTACATTTTAATGGATTTTGGCTTTCGAACAACTGAACATCTGAACTGCTCTGAAAGCTTACTGTCATAATTACACTGACTTGTTCATCATTAATTTCCGACGTTCGGAAAACGTTCCGTAAATATATTAACGCCGTGAACTGTAAAGTACTTCCATTTTCCGGTAACCCGTGAAATGAAGGGAGCACATAAATTTAAAACAAACATCTTATAAAATGTTCATTTATTTATGAATAGTGATTTACTGTTCAATAATATAAAATATAAAATTACTATACCAAATTCAATTCTTTGTTACAGTTGGTTCCAAGTTAGCAGAGAATTAAAGTTGCTAAAGTTGTTCCAATTTCAAAATCAGGTGACTCTGCAATACCCGATAATTACCGACCTATAGCGACACTCTCATTTTTTAACAAAATCTTTGAAAAATTGCTGATAAGCCGTATAGGTTGTTTCCTAGAAAATCACAAAATACTCTATATCATGCAATATGGTTTTCGAAGCAGAAGTAGCAAAACCGTTGCTATGACTGAGCTCATAGATAATATTCTAGGAGTAACGGACTGCAAAAGATATGTGGGTGCTTTATTTTTAGATTAAAAAAAAGGCCTTGCTTCGTAAACTGGCCAAATATGGGATTAGAGGGATTGCTAATAACGCATATTCCGAAGCTATTTAGCAAACAGAATTCAATATGTTTCAATCGATGGAGAAACAAGTTCTTCAAAACTAGTAAGCATTGGCGCACCAAGTAATATCGGGCCCTTACCGTTCTTGCTATATGTTAACGATAAATGCAAGATTAATCTCTCTGTTATTCCAAGATTATTTGTGAATTTTTAAAGAATACTTCTCTAAAAATCTGCTCTCTTTGAACCTACAAAAAACTAAATATGTCATGTTCCGATCACCTAGGAAAGTTCTTCCCAACTTAATTATTTTTTTTTTCAATATTACAATATATTTTTAGGTACACTGCTTAAGCTCTAAGATGCCAAGGTTATTTTCTAATCTTAATTAATGACTAACTTAAAACTAGAATAGTATAATTAGAATATGTGATCTTAGCTTCTCGAAAATCCAGCGTTCAGCTGGCGATCGGCAGTGGTCGATGTATTCAATATTGCACGAGTCTTCCAGATGGCGTTGGTAAATATTAATCGCTGGCCGTGGGCGGTGATGGTGATGTTACGGAAGAGAATGAGAAAGAAAATAAATATTGTGGAAACGGGGTAAAAAGGGGATGTGGGAACAAAATGTTTGAAAATGACAGAGATCTAATTTGTTACCATCGAGATGGTGAAGAGACAGGGGAGGGGGAACGAAAAAGTTAGTGACAAAAAAAGATCTTGTTAGTTCCACAACTTAATTATTGAAGAAAATGTTATAGAAAGAGTGGAAGTTTTTAAATATTTGGGCATCCATCTGGATTCTACGTTGTCTTGGGAACGTCATATAAAAGAAATCGAAAAGAAAATCTCACTATTGTCTGGAATTTTAAAACGTGTAAGTCATTTTCTACCATGGAAGACACTTATTCTGTTCTATTTCGCTCATATTCATCCTTGCTTGAGTTACCTCATTATAGTTTGGGGTAGAGCCTGCAAGTCAAAATTGAAAAGATTGCAAATATTACAAAACCATTGTATCAGAATAATATTCGATCTACCCTTTCTATTTCCTACAGTTCAGCTTTATACAGATCTTCCTCAAAAAATCTTACCCATTCTAGGTATCTGCGATGAACAAACATTAATCTTAATCCACAACATAATACATAATACAGAGACAGTTCACAATTTAACAATAAATACCTCGAATCGCGATCACGTGCATTTTCAAATATTGGTCAGAAACGAATTACAGCAATATTTAACAAACTGCCCAGAGAAATACAGAACATCACACATCGTCACTCATTCAAATCCAGCATCAAAAACTACTAAAGAACTCGTATACGCCAATTAGTACTCTATAAAGTTACTCATTATGTATTTTGTGTTTTTTATCCTACGTGTTATTTTTGTGTCTTTTATCCTACGTGTTATATGTAAACCGTCTACAAACAGCTAAATGTAATTATTAATTCAACGTGTTAGAATCACCTAAATTGTAACTATTGTTAATATATATGCTTCTCTAAAAGGACAAATAATCCACTAGAAACACACTTTTCGTTTTTTGTCATATTTACACAGCTCTCTATTTATTAATGTTACTTCAAAAAATTTAATATTTTCAGCCATTTTAGTTATAGTATAGTAGTAATTCAATATTTGTTTTGTAATTGTTGTTGCCAATGACTGAAAATCGTGCCCATTACAGGGGGCTCAAATACGAGCCTTTGGTGTGGGGGAGAGTGGGAGGTTTATAAAAAAATTCACTTGACTTGACTCCTCACAGAAAGACAAAACTTTCACTTTTCACACCAGAAAAGTAAATCGATTTAGCAGATATGATGTAGTGTAGTTAGTAATACTTACTAAAACTCTCCATTATTATTAATCATTTTCCGTGAAAATTGGCCAAAGGGTGTAGCATATAAAAACTGCCCCCAAACAGAAGAAAAATTTATATACGCTGTTTGAAAGGGTTTATATTGGAGATGATTTTCAAAAAAAAATTACCCTTTAACTGCCATACTGGTGGAGTTAGGGTGGTTCTGATTTTCATGTTATTTAAATTTTTCAAAAACATCCAGCAGAAAAATTGAAAAAATTCAGGAATATTTTAGGAATTATGGGAAACCTTTCTGATTTTTTCCACAATTTTTCAAAATGTATTTCATGTGAAAAAAATGTTCAAAATTTTCGATTTTTTTTATTCGCACTTACAATTTTGATTTTGATTTGGTACATTGCGCTGTATTTTTTTCAGACTTTTAAAAAATGCAAAAAGGGATCAAAAGATCCAAAAAACAGAACGTTGGCGGTACAATGCATACCACTGGTCTTACAAGCAAGTTGTCGTTTGTTCGAGTCCCGACCTGTAAGGATTCTTAGTGTCAGTAGGATCGTAGTGCTAGCCATGCAATGGTTTTGTATGTTAGAATCGACTGCGAATTCTGTTGAAACAGAAATGCCACATTCCACAAAAGGAATGTAATTCCAGGACTTTGCTTTGCAGTCTTATCTTATGTCTATTTCAGGCCTTATGCACGCGCGCTCTTTATTTTGCACTGAAACAAATTTATTCTTATTCTCATAAGACAACCACGCGCATGCGACGTACTTTTGCCGCTCTCAAGAGAGCTCTTTGGCACATTTACGTACCGCACCAGAAACTGATGCACGCTTCGTTGTATAGTCTCATCGCATTCTGCCAAGAACGAGGCTCAAGCGCTCTCGTCGCATGAGAAAGCGCGGCGCGCTCGTTTCATGCGATCTACGAGCGGCTTGTACGTTATTTTCATCCTCTTCATCTCTTCCTTTAGGATAGGACACAAGTCGCACGAACCGCTCTAGCCACGAAAAAATAATTATAACAGCAGCTCTTACTGTGGCTCACATAGCACACAAGCTGCGCTCATCAAAAATCTCGTGCGCTGTCTCGTGAGACCAAAGCGCACGAGTCGCGCGCAGAAGAAAATGCGATACTCTGAAATTTCAAGCAGCACATCCCGTTTCTATGTGCTCGCTACGCGTCTCTTACACTCTTTTGGTTTGCTCTTTGAGTCGGCGCTCACGCTCACAGGATGAATATGCGACACACACATTTTCGGTGCGCTCTCGCAGTCGCACTTGTGCACGCATGAGCATTCGGAAGGCCTGGTCTATTTGCGACAACCGGTACGATCAACAGGCACGCATACATATGCCTCCAAAAGCGTCTACTTTCACTTCTAAGGTCACACAATGGTCTTACGCGTTTCTGGTAGGATTCAGCCTCGTGCCATTACTTGAAAGATGTTTTGTAGTGGTACAAATGGATTTCCACGCAAAAAGAATATTGGCCCAAATGTTGTACAAAATCAGAGCTGCTAAATGTCACTATCAACGAGCAACTTTGCCCGACGAAGGTTGGAAAGTTTATGTCACTGGACTGCTGCCTACCATGCTCTACCAATCATCATATATTGAGTGTCTGAGAGCCGATCTGTCATAACTTAAATTCTCTTGATATTGTACTCACCAGGACGCTCATTGATTGCCGATGCGATTGATATTATCTTCATTTCTCCTGTCACTGTTCGATTACGATGTGACTAAATATTAATCAAGCAGCATAAACATTGAATTATATTCATGTACACCAATAAACTCCGAAATCCAATGACTTTTTACAAAGAACAATGAACTTTATCAATTTATGTTTATGTTAGTACTTTCATGGAATTTTTTCACTTCAACAGGGAATAGGAGAATGAGAGAGAGAGAACAAAATACGTCACCTGTCTTTGACTGAGTATACTTCTACTTGGTCATTGAACTATCGAGTATCTCATTTGACAGACACTGATCGTACCGATTACAGTTGACGATAATTTTAGTCAGTCTGTCAAGGTCATTTGGCATGACTGACAATTTGCAGCTCTGTACAAAACCTTATGAGTAGTGTTAAGGTAGCGCTTCGCCGTGGTCAGGTCGAAGCAAGACAACTCACTGCTTCCTCTTGCTTTGTCGCCGAAATTTCACCCTAAATTGCAAATTTCTAAAATACTAACCCGATTCACGAAAAATCAAAAACATACGATTGTAGGTAAATGATTTTACTATGCATTTGGCGAAAAATATCAGTTAGAAAGCTTTTCTTTCGCGAGATTTCGTGCGAGTTTTGTTAAAATTTGGTTTTCTTTTTTCCTTTCCTCGCTATAAACAACTCGCATATGTAGGGATGTGCTACGTTTTCAACAAAGCGTCAAAGCTAGTAGCGATGAAAATCATTACTGATTTCTGGTTCTACTGAAACATGAATAGAAATTATTTTACAAAGTAGTAACACTTACTTACATTTTCTACTCATCTTTATTCAACGTTTACACAGAGAGAACGGACAACGAAAACAAAAGAAATGTTGTTAGCGTCTATCGCATGTAGCATTTTGCACACCCCAATGCATGCGTTGACATTGTGTGCGTGCGAAAGAATAGGGAAAAACTCATTTATTTTTATAACTCGCACGAAATCTTTCGATAAATATGTTTATCAGGCACAATTTATATACGAATCGATAGAAAAATTAATTATCTAGAATCGTATGTTCTTGGAATTTCCGTTTTCTTCCCCGTTTTCTCACAATTTTGGGTAAAGTGCGTGAAACCCCGGGATAGGCAGCGAACTTCCGCTATTTTAAGCGGAAGGTTTGTGCATTTGAATATGGTATTGAAAGTAGTAGTATAGAAAAAGTAAAACAATATATTTGATTTGATTCCTAGAAAGTTTGAAAACGATCTGTTGAATGGGGGGAGTTTTGTCTAATATTTTTTTGTGATGTAATTCCGTATTCCCTTTAGTCCCATAAAAAAACATTTGTTCAATTCTATTAAGGGCTATTGTATCAATAGCCTTCTCATTAGTAGAGTGGCGATGTTATTCTGAGGATTAGTCGACTTTTAGTTAACCAATTGTTGTAAAATCGAATACAATATCTTTGCTTTGACTCAAAGAAGCAATACCGCCGGTAAAATAGTTGGTTAATTGTTCAATTTTGCTGTTTTTGCGATGCAAAAACTCGAAGCGAATGCTCCTATTTTCATCTTACTCTTAGAGTCGATGGAGGCAAATCTCACTCTAACTTATAGTTTAAGTATAAGAGCATAGCAGAGGTGAGATGAGTTGAGGTACCGTCGCATTATGTGACTATCATGAAATGTAACAGGAGAACATATTTTAACAATGTCAATGTAAAGTTGAGTAACACATGGATCAATAAGTCCCTAGACTAAAGCAAAGATGGCGCTCGTAGTAAACCAGTAACCACGTCTTTCTAGAGTACTAACCTTTCCTTGAAACGGGTCAAATTTTTAAGTCGATCCGACCAGAAACAGAGTTATCGAGGTTGGAGTAAAGTCGTTTTGTAGTTTGTTTAAAAAATGGAAAAAACCGAGTTTCGTGTTTTGATAAAACATTGTTTTTTAATGGGTAAAAACACCGTGCAAGCGAAACAATGGATTGAAAAATGTTATCCGGACTCTTGTCCATCAAAAGCAACGATTTGTCGTTGGTTCGCCGAGTTTAAACGTGGTTGTACCGACATAAATGACGCGGAACGCTCGGGTAGACCTGTGGAAGCCGTTACACCGGAAAATGTGAGTGAAGTGACAAAAATTATAATGAAAGATTGTAAAGTTAAGCTCCGTGAGATTGCTGAGATGACACAGATATCATATGGAAGTGTATTACTATCCTTTATGAAAAATTGAGCATGAAAAAGGTTTTTTCCAAGTGGGTGCCGCGATTGCTTTCGATGGAACAAAAACAGCAACGAGTCGATGATTCAGAAAGCAGTTTATCGAAAAAAAAAACGTTGGGACCATTGTATCACCCTAAAAGGTGATTATGTTGATGAATAAAAAAAAATGTTGTTTCCATTATTAGTCTCGGGACTTATTGATCCATGTGTTACAAGTTACAACACTGGTACGTTTACCATACTTGATTTCATTATCAAGTAATTGATTTTGGCTGTAAATCAATCGAATCAAAAAGTCATACTTTTGATCAATCAAACAAAAAGATTATTTTTTAGATGTATTTCTAGGAGTTATTCGCGATTAAAAAAATCAATCAACTGGAAAATCCATAGCCAATATAAAACTCATAATTATTATCGTTTTCAAGCGTCATAACGTATGAATTGTTGCTATGTAAGAAACAGATAAAGCTGACTTCCATTTCGGCCACACAATGCTACAAAAACAGAGCACTATTAGCACATTGAGGTGAATGTTTCGTAAATTATTTTCATGGTGCCTCTCGCCATGTGATCATTGCTATTGCAACAATCGTTTATTGGGGGCCTTTGGCCGTGATGTTTCCTCACTGAACAAACTAAAAAAAAACGCAGAAACCGTTTTCCACTGTTTTGGCCATCGCTATCACATGCTTCGATGGCGAAAAACAAAGCTGTAGAAATGAACTTGGTCATCTGGAAGATGTACACTTTACTATGCTTTTTTCATTGCCGGTTGCATTCGGTTAGCCAAAGCAGTCGTCGTAGTAAACCTGACCAGCTCCTGCTGGAAGCTAGCAAGTCTGTTTGAAAAGTCGATTTAAGTGGAAAACTCGTAGCCCATTTCCTTGACCTATATTTTCGGCGAAATGCACGGGAAACGCCAAAGCACCACCCACTGATGGAAACAAGGAACAAAATTGGTGCATTGTCATTGACCTGATAACCTTCTGTACACTACCGTGCAGAAAGATATTGGTACTCGCGCCACCCAGATTAGTGTTGAGCTATCTGATTGTACAATCAATAATACAACCAATGGAAATAAACCCAGGGTTGTTACGGTCGGGCGGTTTCGGATTTCGCGCGGTTTCTGCTCAGATTTTGATGCGATGGCGAATTTCAAGGAACATTATTTCAGAGATGTGAATCATTTGTTCGAGAAAAAAAGTTATTTACATATTTTTGAAGCTTGTGAGTTTTATGAAACCCAAAAAATTAAAGATGGGGAACGTTTCAGCAATCTAGACAGCAGGTCGAGCTGACCGAAATGGTGAATTTCCACCTTGATAAAACCAAAGTTTACGAGGATGCGACTCTAGCAAATGTTTTCTTCAGTAGACAAAACTACGATTTTATACTCTCCAATCTTCGAGTTGTACATATGACTATTTAAGCAGAGCTGTTACCAGGAATTACAAAAACGTTGCGTTGTCCCATTCTAATGTACGATTCAGACGATCCGGCTTCTTCCGTCACCGGAACGTCAGCCTCCGTCAAAATTAGTCAAATGAGTTTTCCCTTTGCGCATTCACACGATCCAGCAGCAGAGATGCCATTTATACAGATTTATCTGCATTATACAGATTTTTACATGCGCATACAGATTTCATACAGAATACAGATTTTGTACAGATTTCCTAAACTCAATACAGATTTATACAGATACCTAAAAAATTGGAGAGAACAAATTATTTTTTTTTCGACTGAGGGGGTCACAGAGGCCACTTATTATACAATATTATTGTCAATCCAAAGTGTTGTCAATACCGTCAATCCAACTAGATTGGTAATTTGTGTTCGCATTTTTCGAAAAAAAATCTAGCGTTTGGAGATTTAAATATTGTACTGAATATTGAAATCTTGAGAAAAGAGTTCATTGCACACCTTAAACAGTTTCGAATCTGGTGAGAAAGTGTTGTTGGATTGATGAGCAGTTTTGTTTTTTTGATAATATTTTCATCAATTCGATTAAGTTTCCACTACACGATCAATAGTATTGTCAATGCTGTATTGACAATAGTATTGTCGCGTATGAAGGACGCTTTTGGTAGTGGTGACGAGATAAATGTTCCGTAATCAATGGGTGAATCACAAATTGATATTGAATATCCTAAAATTGTGTTAGTATTTGAAATTGAGAACTGAGATCTTACATCAACTTACCAAGTCAACATTTTGGAAGTATTTGAAAATGAAACTATGTTTTATTGATTCTGTTTGTTGAAAATTTGAAAATATTTCATTTCGTCGTTGTATCGTGAGATAGAAATGTTGAACGCTCATTCAATTTCTCATTATAAAACTATAAAATGTTGGAAAAACATTACCTCAGCACATTTTCATTTCAAAATGTCGGTTTTATAGTGAATACAGATAAATACAGAGTTTTCATTTAGAGTTATACAGATTTTCTATGAAAATATCTGGCATCTCTGTCCAGCAGAGATCCGGAACGTCAACGTCCGTCAACGGCAAGCTCTGTCAACATTTCTCCGAAAGAATATTTGACGGACTGTGATTATCGCACACATGCACGATTCATATGATTACGGTATTGAGCTGACGTTTGTTATGTATGTAATCGGTGTCAAAATCCCACTCTTAAACGAAATATATCACATATAAGTGATTAAACTTATCAGTAGATTTGCAAAGTACGTTACGTTGTTGAGTGGAACTGATTATTTTGTTTTTTCCTCTTTCTAGTTAATTTTGAAAGTTCGATTAAAAGGTAGAAAAGCTCCCAGATTTTGTATTAGTGGAAGAAAATTGTGCGAAACTATAGGTTCTTCAAATTCTGCGTGTAAGAAAATGACATGACGGACACGGATAGGAAACCGGATCGTGTGAATCAGAATTACGGTGACGGACGTAGGGATGTCGGAAATTTCGAATTACTCAATTATTTAATAATCGAGTATAATTTTGAAACTAATCGGTTGAAATTTATTCGGTTATCTGGGTTATTAATCGATTTCTCGATTATTTATTCGATTATTACTATGGGCTTTTTTTAATTATTCGATTAGCTCAAAAATCGAATACTAATTTAAAGCTAATCGATTAAATATTACTCGATTATCTGGGTTAATAATCGATTACTCGATTAGTCGATCGATATTACGACATCCCTGGACGGACGTGGACGTTTCGATGACGGTGACGGAAGAAGCCGAACCGTCTGAATCGTACCTAATGCGGAAATCGAAAGAAGATTTTCGCACTCAAAGATATGGATGTCTGATGGAAGATATAATCTCAGTGAAAACACATTCAATAATGCAAATAACGTATTCGTCGATAAAATTATCACAATTTTTGTTTGTGATAAAAATCTCATTCTTAAAGCTAAATTTGCACGACAGGCTTACGAAGCGAAGTTGGACAAGAAAAGAAGCGGAGGAAAAAAGTTAAAACGTTCATCTAGTGCTGGACCCGACAGGATTCCATCCGTGGTGATAAGAAATTGTTCTAATAGTCTGTTGGTTCCACTATCCAACATTTTCAATTGCTCTTTGCTTCCTGGATTTTTTTCCTGAAATATGGAAGAAATCCTATGTGTTTCCGATTTACAGAACTGGGTGGTAATGTCAGAAACTGGTAACTGGATGACGTGAATACAAAATGACATGGTGTTTCTTCACACTTCTGGATATCTGAAATGGAAGATGATATATTGTAAGAATTTTGCATACTTCCATTTCTTAATTTCCAGGACAAGAATTTTAATGGGAAAAGTATCAAAAATTTCTTTATTAATCAAATAATTAATTTACTGTCAACGTTGCTGGCTAGAATGAATGAAACGTGCCAATTTTTACATTTCTGTATGAAATGTTCAAAGCGACGAATGTAACAATGAGAGATTATCTTTGTTTACTTTGTCTTTCGATTATTGCGAAACATTCCTGCTTTTTTCGGTAATTTCTTCAGTGCAGATTCAAAGATAATGGCTTTAGTTATTATTATCGGTAAATAATTGGAGTGAAGGATTGCTAAGAGTACCGTAATAATCCAAAGAGAAAGTAAACAAAGAAAATCTCTCTTTGTCGTTTTGAGCATTTCATACCTATTCTTGTTCAGTGTAAATTTAGAAAAGGCCCCCCATAGTAAAGTAAATCGTATTCACGACAAAAAAGGTAACAAGGGTATAATATCCAACTATCATGAAATTGCTTTCTGCGCTGTATCGCAGTTGTTTGAAATTATAATTCTGAACTTTATAACACATAGTTGCTCTGATTGCATATCTGAGACTCAGCATGGATTCATGCCAAAGCGTTCAACTTCCACAAATTTAGTTACCTACACTTCCTTCATCATACGTAGCACGACTACAAGTACATTTTATAAACACCGATTTCTCTGCTACGTTCGACAAAATCAATCATAACATAACGGTCTACACGTTAAGTAGACTGAGATTTAACGAATCATATTTAAATTGGCTTCGATCATATCTAACTGGTTGTGAAATGATAGTGAAAATAAGAGACTGTACAACATCACTATTTGCTGTAACCTCTGGAGTTCCTCAAGGAAGTCACATTGGACTGTTTATCTTTTTACTGTATCTCAACGATCTAAATTTTTCGTTCATGTGTATGAAACTATCGTTTGTCGATGATCTTCAAATATTTCATATAATCAAATCTGTAGCTGACTCAGAGGTGCTACAAGAACAGTTAGATAATTTAACTAATTGGTCTACAATCAACAAAATGGTTTTAAATGTCTCTAAATGCTACGTCATCTCTTTTAGTCGCACAAAGTTTGTATTCAAGTTCGACTATAATATTTAATAAACTGTTCTCGAACGCGCATCGTCTGTTAAGGACCTGGGTGTTCTTCTGGATTCCAAGTTAAATTTCAAGGGGCACATAGAGTTTACTATTTTCAAAGCCTCTAAGCTGTTAGGATACATTTTCCGCGTTACTAAAGAATTCTCTGATGTACATTGCTTTGGTCTGGTCATCTTATTACCAAAACGACATCCAACGTATTGAAGCGATTTAACGCAAACTCGTCCGATTCGCTCTCTGACGTTTTCCATGGAGATATCCTTTAAACTTACCGAGTAGCCATGACCGCTGCAAACTGATGGGTCTCGATTTATTATCTGTCCGTCGCAATGTTTGTAAGGCTAGTTTTGTGGCAGACCTACTTCAGTCGCGAATCGATTGCTCCGAGCTACTGTAATTAGACATTCGACGTCGTAATCTTTGATCCAATTTTTCTGCGGACTTCTTATGCTTTAACTAATTATGGATATAACGAGCCCATTGCTAGCATGTGCCGCATATTTAACAAATGTTTCAATTCTTGTGACTTCCATTTATCACGTAATGTTATCAAGAAATCGTTCCTCATGTTTTTGCCTCATTAGATTTAGTTGCTGTAGAAGCACTATATTTGAGGAAATGTATCATTTGGATGATTGTAATCTATTGATGTAAGAGATGACGAGGTTTTATGCCTGCCGGAGAGCAAGTTCGACAGAAACTAACTCCAGTGCGCGTTTCACTGCTCCAAATAAAAGAATAAAATAAGAGAAAAAAAAGAAAGACATTCAAATTAAAATCGGACAACAGGAGAAGACGCTGCCTCAGAAAACAAACGCCAAACAGGAGGCGATAAATTGTATTGGAACTGAAATTAAAAAGATGTAATCAGATCATCCATTTAATTTCACTGTTACATTTTCCGTACATCAGAGAGTATATATATTAACTATCATCGAAAAAGATGGAGAATAAAAATGAAATCGTTTTAATGGGGTTCCTCTAAGTGACGTGTTGTATACGGATTAGTTTATTGTGTATCTATGACAAACTTATGCAGATTTTTAAATTATATTCAAGTGGATTTTCAAGTTCTGCGCTAAGCATCACCTGCTTAAAAATAGTGGTGTAAACGTTTTGCTCAAATATCGCGCGTTTTAGTTTTCAACATCGCGCGGATTTCGCGCGTTTTGATTTTGAAATTTTTCGTAACAACCCTGATAAACCCATCATAAGCAATTCGAATGATCCATTACGTTTATCAAAAGAATAAACATTCTCGATTGTTTATCAGAGATATAAAGGATTGTTCACTGAATGACTGAGAACTTATCTATAATGAGGGCACTATGACTCATAACAATTTCTTTGTCTTTCGTCACTTTTAACTGCACGACACTACAGTGAATGTGCATTTTTTTGATAACTTAGTAGCAAAACAATCCATTGCAACTGAAGATAAAGTAAACAGGATAAATATGTATCATATAGAGATTTGAGGATGAGAAGATATTCTGCATAATCCTCTGTATTTGAACCCATTTATTAGTGACATATCTGGTGTCAATTTCCTATGTTACACTATCTACAGTAGAAAAGGATCAAAGGTGCTACTTTTTCAGGAGACTGATTGGAGCTTAATAAGAACTGTTCTGATATAAACCTTTCTTTTTTACGTGAATACGTCTTACTTTACTATGGCGCACTTTTTCAAAATTCACTCTGTACATGAATGGACAGAACTTAATCGTGAAAATCTCTTGTACATAACGCAGCAACATAATTTCAGGGTGGCAAGTGACCGAGAAAAAGTCGGGAGTTTTAGTAGAAAACCGGGAAAAATATTACAAGCTCAAATATGAGTAACATTTTTTAGCATCATGAGTTTTTGTTTCAACAAGTGAAAAGTAAGAGACAATACCCAATTTTGCGTTTCAGCGAAATGTTCAGTAAAAGTGTTGAAACATCTTATTGTCCCATACAGGTTCTATGTTGAACATTGGAAATCCAACGATATTAATGGGCTTAACAGAAGCAGTACAGTAAAACTTCATTCAATTCAATTGGAACTGAATGTGGAACACATTGACGATCTCTCTACTGCAGTAAACTTCACTCTCTGACACACACAACGTTTGCTGACGGCCTGAACGAGCAGCATTCAGTTCATCACTCGTTTCTCTTCGAATCGAGGCTAAGTTTAACCACCGTCAGTTGATCTCCTGAAGTAACAAAATATCTCTTTCAATAGTGTGAGAGCGGCTTTCAAATGAGGTTCATGTAAACATTCGAATTGGTTCAAGGTAAAGACTGTCCCAGAAAGTACGGACGCACTTTGATTTCGCTGTAAATAATTTACAAGTGTTAGATATTCAAATTTTATTCGATATACTGATAATATTAAACTACAAAAACAGAATATTATTCTCAACATTTGCTACTTAGCAATTGTAGACTAGCTAGCGCACCTTCTTGCGAACGTTCCCCATTAAATTCCGTACAGACTTCTTGGCGACAAGTTATGACACTTTTTTCCAATCTTTTTCGAACTGTTGAATGGTTTCGGCTGCCGAGACATGTTTCCTAAGACATGCCTTCGTTAATGCCCAAAATTCCTCAATTGGTCGAAGTTGTGGGTAATTCGGTGGATTCATGTCTTTTGGGACGAAAGTGACATTTTTGGTAGTATACCATTCTACCGTTGATTTCGAGTACTGGCAAGAAGCAAGATTTGACCAGAAGACAACAGGATCCTTGCGGCTTCGAATCATGGGTAGAAGTCGTTTTTGTAAACATTCCTTGATGTATATTTCGCTGTTCATTGAAGCAGTGGTGATGAAGGGTTTCGAAATCTTACCGCAGCTACAAATTGCTTGCCAGACCATAGCTTTCTTACCAAATTTTTCGACTTCAATCGATGTCTCAGACTGGTTTAACACTTGCCCTTCTCGCACCGTATAATATTGTGGTCCCGGACAGGATTTGTAATCGAGTTTCACTTAGGTTTCGTCGTCCATGATCGTGCAGTTCAAATTTCCAGCAAGAATCGTATTGTACAGCTTTCGAACCCTCGGCCTGATCGATACTTCTTGTTTCGGACTATGTTTTGGTTGTTTCTGCTTCTTATAGGTTCGAAGATTCATACGTTCTTTAGCACGAAGAACATTTTACTTCGAAGTGCCCACTTTTTTGGCCACATCCCGAACTGAAACCTCCTTCTTTTGCTCGAACGCCTTCAGTATACGTTTTTCCAACTGAGGGTTAGCAGGACCTTTTTTTCGACCCGTTTTCGGTTTATCCTATAAGGTGTTATCCTCATCGAACTTCCTGATTGCAATTCGCACGGCTTTTTGACTTACTTCTTCCATTTTTGCTATCTTTCTCAGTGACAGTCCGCGTTCTGTGCACCACTTGTACACAATTTTTCGACGTTGTTCTACTGAAAGTCCACGCATTTCGAAACAAACTAATGAAAACTAATAAACAACTGCACGAGTAGTTAGAGAAGAATGTAAACAACAGGACGCAGCCATTTGACAGATTCTGAACCATTGCGAAATTGCAGCGGTTTTTGGTTGCGTCCAGACTTTCTGGTACAGTCTTTATTCCCTTGCTTCAATCCATCCAATGCCACAAAAGCATCGTGTGCTGCTTTAAAATCTACAAACAGTTGATAATTCTGCAAGTTACATTCCCGGAACTTCTCAAGAATTTGTCGCAATGTGAACATCTGATCCGTCGTCCTCCTCGAAACGTGAATTGGTATTCGCCGAGAAAGGATATTACAAACGGCTGCAGAACTGAACTTTAGGCAGTATTGAAGAGCGTTATACCTTCGATAGTGGATGAGTTCACACCTTATACATCACCCGCAATCCTCATTCCGTTTGTGTTCTCTCGTGCAGTAAAACTTCATTCAATTCAATTGAAACTGAATGTGGAACACATTGACGATCTCTCTACTACAGTAAACTTCACTCTCTGACACACACAATGTTTGCTAACGGCCCGAACGAGCTGCATTCAGTTCATCACTCGTTTCTCTTCAATCGAGACTCAGTTTAATTACCGTCAGTTGATCTCCTGAAGTAACAAAATATCTCTTTCAATAGTGTGAGAGCGGCCTTCAAATGAGGTTCATGTAAAATTCGAATTGGTTCAAGATAATAGATGAAAGACTAACCAGATAGCTGAAATATCAATCACAGAATACACATAAATTAATTGTTTCCTGCTTCAGTTTTCATTTTTAATACTTTACTCCATTTATAATCTGCTTACTACCAAGTGCGAAGACAATGAAGGAGCTATACTACTTGGCACTTGAAACTGAGCAAGCAAACCTTCAAATGACTAGGTACGATTATTCAACTGACGATGAATTCTGGGAGCTTCACTTGAAAATGGCAGCAACAGTCAAATGAATTAGTAGGGATACGCTGACGGTCAACGGCCATAAATTTCATTTTCATCTTATATTATTCGATTGAAAATGAGATTTCACCGCACTGGTTCTCTCTAATAGAATGTTCGTCCAATCACAGATAGACATGGAATGGATCCTTCAATTGAACAGCCAATGATGGTTGGATTTATTGATTTTATGTAGTAACAAAAATAATTCGGTACACCTAATTTCCTTAATGTATACGTGTGATGTCGATAGATCTGAAAGAAGAAACTAACCTTATAAAGTTAAATTGTTCATTTCTACAGTAATAAATATTCTCAATTGACATTGATCATTGTCATTGACACTTATTATTTCTACGCTTACTTTCCAGATGTATTTCCGAATGCAGTAGTTCGAGTGACACCGAAAACGACAACGAAAATGGGTAAAATTATGCGATTGTAGTATTTTCAAATCAATCTATAGTATTTTCGTTTTTCAAAACAATGAACAGCGACGTAGAAATACCACCACACTGCCACATCACACTGAAGTGTACCCGTGAAATTGCGGGTTTCAATGGATTGGGAGAAGCCGTCCGCCGATTAGACTTCCGTAGTTCCGTCCGAGATGGTCGACGATTCAACTATGTATGTGCACTGCTGCGACTGTTAGTTTCCGGCAAGGGAATCACTAGTCTTCCCGGTGGAGCCCAACGTTTACTACTGCAGATGCTGGAGGAAGTTGCCACCTACGTAAGTGATTCGCAGCAAAACATCAACGTTCTACGAGGGTTAGTGCAGCAATTACGGTCCCTCGTGAACCAAGAAAATCAAAAGTGTTGGGGGAAACCACTGGGCAGCCAAAGCCTATGGGAGGGACATGTGCAAACCATTCAACGTATTCAGGATATTGCTAGTCAAATACAAATTAAAGAAGTAAGGATTTATTTCATGGTCGTATAGAACAGAGATTAACAATGTTTGGTGTTCCGTTTAGCCTGGTCCAAATATACGCCCAAAACTACACGATCTGCCAGAAGAATGTGTTCGTGAAATTATTCTTAGAATAACAGATTACAAAGATCTAGATGCTTCCGCGTCGGCCTGGTCACTGATGGCAGCACTAATATCTGAACAACGAGTGTGGCGGGAATTGTCGCATTATCACTTCACCAAGCAACAAATCGATGTTATTCTGGACAAAATGTGTCTTCAAGATACAAAGGAGCGTCACCGAAACTGGCAAGCTATTTACCACGCACTTCGAAAGTAGGTTCAACAATATTTTTATGGAATAATGAGTTTCATTTAATTTACATTCTAGAGCTTACGGAGTACCGGAGGAACTGCAATACGCCGAAATTTTAGCCTTTTGTCGGCTTTGTCGTTGTCTTTTCTGGCCTTCGGCTGGACATCCGTGTATTGTCGATCAATATCCTGATATACGGCAACGCATACGGGAAGCAGGTAACGATGACAACACCGAAACGCAACCGGTACCACCGGCCCAATTCCTCAAGTATTTTTCATTGTAACTTGGATATGAAAATACAAATCGGTTCGCAACCAGCCACTCATGCGCAAATTTTTATGGAACAACAAACATGCAATTTTTATTACCGATTGGGGATATCTTCCTAGTTCTAAATGGAATTGAAAGTTTTCGGAACTGTTCAGCTCAACGATTTTCAGCCGCATATAAAAGGTGTTGAAGGTGAATGAAAGCATTCAACACATGTTTTTGTCTAGCAAAACATAACTGCATCTTTAAACGATCCATTATGACGTAGATGAGCTTTACTATTTATAATTTCGATGACTTCATTCAAATTATACAATTTTTCACAATCAGTGCTGCTGATACTGTTCTTACCATTTCTTAATACTTTATAACGTGCATTTCAATTATCATGCCTTTTTCTATAATGCTAAAGAACAATACCGTTGATTGTGAACGTAGACCATTTAGATTTGTGTAAAAATAATCGTGTTCCGTAATTTTTGAACGGCTCTTTCTTAAATTTCATAAAACGACTATAAAGTTTGGAACGGTAAATGCATTTGGTACTGTTGGCATTCAAGCTTTAGCCGTTAGCTAACCATTTAAAATGATTTCACTCCAAAAATTGAGCACCTTAATTACTACTCGGGCTTACATATTTTTCTTGTTTGAACAAGAATTTCCTTAAAAGCCGACAAACCTGAAGTTTCAGCATAAAACCCTTTTATCTCAACATGAGATTACTATCTTTCAATTGTTACGAGCTTTACTAACATTTCTAACGGGTGTACGTTATTTGGCCGAATTGCTTTTTTGGCATAAATTTGATTGGCATATCTTTTAATTGCCATAAATTTGTTTGGCATAATGTCTTTTGGCATCAAATAAAAAGACATACTGTTTCATTTGGCATAATTGTTGTTCGGCATAATTTCAAATCAATGCATATTTTAGATATTCTATTTGTTCTGGGAGTATTTCCGATTAGTGCTCGATTCATAAATTCGTTTTTAAGTGAATATCTTTGTTATGTGTCTATAAATGTGGCGCAGCCACATAAACGAAGCCAAGGAGGCTCGATGGCACAAGGCCACCGAGACGACGCCGGCTGAGTCGGTCGCCGACCCGCCGTCGGAAGCGGCGGCCCCTGCACACAAACCTGTAATCTACTTGTTTGCCCGGTCTATTTAAAGCTAGGAGCTATCCCTTGGCCTCGCGTTTAGAAACAGCAAGGCGGCGAACAGGTTCGAGTCGTTCAATCACCAATCGGAAAACCTATAATCCAAGTGTTATCAGGTCATTATGTATTTCAACCATTTAAATTACTCCCAGAATAAAACGAATCAAAAGAAAATATGCACAATTGAAATTATGCCAAATGAAAATTATGTCAAACAACAATTATGCCAAATGAAACAGTATATCTTTTTTATTTTATGCCAAACGACATTATGCCATACAAATTTATGCCAATCAAATTTATGCCAAAAAAAATTCGGCCAAATAACGTACACGCATTTCTAACATATTTTTCAACTCTTACAGTTTTCAAAAAATAGTTCTACTTCGTTCTGGAACGATATATTTATTTGCTAACTCTATCTTTCTTCCGTTTTTTGCTTCTGCGGTCTAGAATAATGATTTCAAAGGTTGTTGAATTTTTGTTTCATTTATTTATTATATGATAGACGAAATAACATTAAAGATACACTCCTCTTCAGATCGCACATTGTGTCTTTAACCCTTAATTGCGCATTGGTTTTTGAATCTTATATCTAAAATATCAACAATAACGCCGCTAACATAAAATTACTTCACTGATATTTCTTCACTGAATTCAATGGCAATATGTGATATTCATTAATCCATTGCATGTCTCTTTTTATCGGGGAAATAAGATAATCGAGAAAGGATTTTGTTCCAGTAACAAAGCGTAAAGGCAGGCGAACTCGTGAAACTTTTCAATTTTCATATAAACGAAATAAGCAAGATATGTGATAACTCCATAAGAAAAATCTCTGCAAAAAAATGATAAAACTAATGCCGAGGTCATAGTAATTTTCAACTGCTTTGTGACACCGATCTTAGTTAAAAAAAAACTATTTAAAAATAAAAATATGTACCACTATTTTTCTTTTTGGACATTCAACTTTGTATCTCTATTTTAGAATTTAAAAATGTATTTATAATCGTTACTGTGAAAAAAAAAAAACAAAGTACTGATCACTCAAACTCAACTACCGACGTGTAATGCACATCGAAGGTGCATAAACGACTAATTTTTTTTAAGCGCATATTAATTTCCATGTTATAACCACTTATAGAAGAAAAAACGATACAAGTTCCTTTACGTGCGCTGAACAAACCGAGTCGAAATTTCAGTAATAGTTGAGAATTCGATGTTATTTAATCTCTGTGCAAATGTACAGAAGTAAGCGTAAATATCAATAGTATGATGTGTCTATGATTTCGTTTCTTCTTCACTTGATCAATAATTGCAATAACTAAGTGTCCAACATATGTCTGAACACCACGTATGTTTTCATTTTAAGCGGTAAAAACAGATGAAGTTCATATACGACTAGATGAAAGCATTATGCCAGTAAATATCCTACACGTATTCTCCTGTTAGTAGCAATTACAATTTCGAGGACAGCTAAAATATGGCAGATTATGCTAAAAATTATTGAACAAGAGAAACAGTTTGTTGAAACAGAAATGCAAAACAAGAGATTAATATTAGTGATATACTATGTATTTCATATATAAGAAAAACTTATGAAAGGATAAATATATTTTAAATACAATGCGGCAACTAAATTGTAATTCAACGTTTGAGAAATCCCGTGAAAGAGATTATTGAACTTTTCGAGCCCTACCTAATTCTTTCATTGACCAGAAATTTTCCTTATCGCTCTGTATCTGTCGCCAGAAAGTCCCCGTTCCATCCCTTTCCGTGTGTTTACATTAACAAAGAAGTAACGCGAATACATTTGCATGCTCTAATATATTAGGTTTTGCACGAACATGACATAACCTCACAAAAATAAACAGAATGAACTTTTTTTGACAGTCGACGTGTACTTGTTTACAGTTTAAAAGTTCATCAGAAGTTCATCGTTCGAATGAAACAATTGCAAGTCGACTCACACTCAACAGATTCATACATATATCGCTCCTTCCCACATTATCAGATCCGAATGGATTCCGAATCAATTCCGAATCGGCGAGAAATTTTCATTCGGAATTTCATGTGGAAATCATAATGGATTCCGAATCAATTCCAACTCCAGTGCAACAACCGATTCCGAATGAACCGGTTCGCCTACAACCGGTTGATTCGGAAATCATTCGGAATTGAGTGAGAAGATGCGGACTGAATTGTCAATTCGTCTTCTTCTTCTTCTTTCCTGATTTTGCACGCTTTCGAGCTGATTTTCAGTTTATTTTTAAACGAAAACATTATATAACTGACTATACAAATTTAAATCTTCATGGTTTTCGGATATACAGAACTAGTAAATAACCAGTTCTTCTTAGAATCCCAACATAAACTATTGAAATTCGCTGGAAATTAACAAAACGGCCTACCTTAATCAGCATCATCCATTCCTCTAGCTGGAGTGTAGTGAAATGGCTTAAGTCGCTTAAAATTCACACTAACACATTCATAAAATGAGCGAATATTCAATGACATTTATAATGTCACTGTCAATCAGGTTGATCGAGCAGCCAACTCAGGCGAAAATTCTAGCACTGAACCGATCGAGCACTAAAAAATCATGCAGTCGAGTAAGAATTCATTGCTCATTCCGTCATTTCGATAATGTGGGTTGATGCTGGAAACACATACAGGGCAATCTTTATAGTTATTTTCATTGTGGAATATGTTTCTTAAAAGGCACTTTTTCGTCATTTTTTCAATTTTTAACTTGCAGTCGCAAAACAAAACAAGTACACGGCAACTGTCAAAGATGAACTTGATTCATCGGCAGTTCATTTGTGTCGTCATCGTGCAAAACCTAATTAGGTTTTTTACCGTCACTGCTAACCTCAATCGGATGAACACATTTTGACAATTCAGCTGTACTGTTTGTAAACAGAAATTTCTTTTGTTTGTTTATTGACAAATTGGATCAGACCATTTACGGTCCGTATCGCCTAAATAAAGTTTTAAAACATTTGTTCACGATTGAATACGGTTCGTTTTTTATATTTATTATATAAAAGTGACTAGTTGCAAAGTGTAAAGATGATTTTTTTTCGATGTGCTCTTCGATTTTTGTTTAAGCCTGTTTGTAAACAGTACCGCTGAACTGTCAAGGATGAATACTTGTTCATTTGTGTCGTCACGATAAAAAACCTAATTAGGTTTTGCACGAACATGACATAACCTCACAAAAATGAACAGAATGAACTTTTTTTGACAGTCGACGTGTACTTGTTTACAGTTTAAATTAGGTTTTGCACGATGACGACACAAATGAACTGCCGATGAATCAAGTTCATCTTTGACAGTTGCCGTGTACTTGTTTTGTTTTGCGACTGCAAGTTAAACATTGAAAAAATGACGAAAAAGTGCCTGTTAAAAACGTATTCCACAGTGAAAATAACTAAAAAGATTGCCCTGTATGTGTTTCCAGCATCAAGGAGCGATATATGTATGAATCTGTTGAGTGTGAGGCGACTTGCAATTTTTACATTTGAACGAAGAACTTCTGATGAACTTTTAAACTGTAAACAAGTACACGTCGACTGTCAAAAAAAGTTCATTCTGTTCATTTTTGTGAGGTTATGTCATGTTCGTGCAAAACCTAATTGTCGCTGCAGCACTAGTCTGCAATTCGCTAGACAGTCCAGCACAACGACGTCAGTTGAACCACGTGATTAAAACATGAATAAACAATTCTTGCCTCCACAATCGAAGCACATAACGATGGAATATCATTTTCTGTATGCGCTTTAAGTTGATAATGTATGTTTAGGAATCAATGGGTTTGAAACTGAACTTAACAAGGGAGTGAATTTTCGTACAATTATGAGTGATTAATATATCGCATGACAGTCTACATACCATTGGTGCACAGTGAACTTCGCTGGAGCAACATCAGGCGAGAAAGACGTCTTTTCTGATTTTTTTTTCTGTATGCACAATAACATATTAGGTTTTTTACCGTCACTGCTAACCTCAATCGGATGAACACTTTTTGACAGTCCAGCAGTACTGTTTGTAAACAGAAATTTCTTTTGTTTGTTTATTGACAAATTGGATCAGACCATTTACGGTCCGTATCGCCTAAATAAAGTTTGAAAACATTTGTTCACGTTTGAATACGGTTCGTTTTTGATATTTATTAAATAAAAGTGACCAGTTGCAAAGTGTAAAGATGATTGTTTTAGATGTGCTCTTCGATTTTTGTTTAAGCTTGTTTGTAAACAGTACCGCTGAACTGTCAAGGATGAATACTTGTTCATTTGTGTCGTCACGATAAAAAACCTAATATAAGCGTTAGACACTAATGATTTACTGCAAACGCTTAGCAATTGTTTAACCCCTTGCTATTTTGTCGAATTTTGACAACCACAACAGCTTTCATAGTTTATGATTTGAGTTGAAAACAAACCGGTAAATATGTTATGAAATATGTTTTTATTAAATGGTTTTTTTATTGCAGGATTATTCCACTACAAACCCTATTCGGTATTTCGATCGAATCGTAGTATTTAGGTCGAATACCAAATTTTGTATTCTCTATCGAGTACGAGATTTCCATAAAAAAGCATCACTCAATCGAAATGCAGAATGAATATTTTTAATTCGGCCAAAATATTCTAATTCGATCGAAATGCAGAATAGTCTTAATAATTTCGAATTACATTCAGTTTATTTATCAGAACCAATCCAGACTAGATAAGTATATTAACTGTGATATATTTTAGTGTGCAAATGAAATCGTTCTATCATTAATACAAACACACAACTGACTTATTTTGCAGAACCGTCTGACCGGTTTGCATTGTATGTACAATTCCTGTGTTTATTTTTCGTCACCGGAGAAAGGAACTTTAGATTTGTCCGTGAATCTCTGCGCAAACAAATTCTGCTCTGCGGAACAGAAAGATCTAAGGTTTGTTATCAAGTTTGGAATTGGTAGTATCACTACTGACAATATCTTCTGGCTTAACTTAAACTGTTCGTGATTTTCGAGTTCATTCTACATATTCAACTAATAAATCAAATTTGCATGAAGTCAATAGATTATTTATACCTTATACCTAGAGTGCCTGTCTGCATCCCGAAATTCTGATTCGTCCACTGGCTACGAAAAGACTGTTATACCGACGACACGACCAGACACTCCGAAGAAAAATCGGAATAAAAAGTGTTCGTGAGCAATTTACCACCAGTTACCATAAATATAGCGACCCCTTGAAAATGATAAAAACTAACTATTCGAGCAACACTGTTTCAATTGCTATGAACTAGTTACCAAGGAGCACCAGAATAAATAAATAAACAGTTTGAAACAGTTCGTATAAATGGATTTCTAAACGCTTTGTGTTTTTTAGTTCGATCTCAAAAAAAGAAATCATGATGGATTGGTTAGTATCATTACTAGTGAAGTTCTCTGGAGCGAGTTTTCAAAAAGTCTACATTCAATCGGCTGACACCTAGCGAAGTCCGGACAATTCGTTGCGTTTTACAGGTCATTCAGATCCCCAACGCAAAAATGTTCTAGTACAGATACATTTTTATTAAATCTTAAGGCTGGACTTCAAAATAGACGACATAAAAGGTTGAAACTTTAAACGAGGAATGTAAGTATTTCTGGGAACGTTATGAAAGTGATAAATGCTTAGTTAGATGAATATATTCCCTCTGAAGATAACACACGATAAGTTTTTTATTGCCTTAAACAACCGAAATCAATTTTTTGGTGGTGAATAATTTGCGTTGCCGGTACGGTACGCCACTACGAATTACATATTCGTTATGAGACAAGTACTCCAGAAGTGTCGCGCCATTGACTTCAAAGCGGCATACGACACAATCGCTAAGGCAGAATTTATTCTGAAAGAAAAAATTTAATACCTACCAGCGGGTCAACTACACTCAACGGTTCCGTTTTAAGTGAGAAGCTCTTGTTTATGTTGACATTCCATATGTGGTTTCCAAGGATACTGGTAACAGTTTTTCAAAATCAATAACTTACCAACTTGTGTTTCCAGTTTCAACATTTTTTCAAGCGATTCCGTTTTGACATTACCAGTTACTGAGGGGTAGTTAGATTTGCGATACAGTTTTGATAGTCGAGTGGCAGGTCGTGTCGTCGTTGTCACTCTGACAGTGTATCATGACAATGTACCGCACGATGCAAAATGTGTCCTTGAAAATTTGTCGGAGTACTCCGTATTATAATTTGTATTCGATAGTACTATGAAATAGACATCAGTTGAAACGAAAATCTGATTTAAAACCATGATTGATGTAAAATTACATTAAAATTCATTTAGTTTTTCATTGAACAAGACTGTATATTTACAAACCGCTTCGTTTTGTAATGTAATTTTCCATTCAATTGCCTGCTCCAAATATGTGCATGAAAATAAATGTAAAATCATAAAATATTTTTATCTGTGAACCTTAAACAATGCTGATATGTCAACCAAGTTTATAGAAACACTGTGGTCACCTGGAGTTATCAAAAAGTCTACATTCAATCGGCTTGGTGGACTAGTTTTAAACCAGGAAGCTCGAGCAAAACTTTAAACGAGGAATGTATTTCTGGGAACATTATGAAAGTGATAAATGCTTAGCTTTCTTCACGTTTCGCCTTCGGCTCATCAGTGCTTAAAGCAGTTCAAATTGAACTGCCATCTCCGCCTAACAGTTCAATTTGAACGCTAAGCAGACGCAAAGTTTACACTATTTGTGTAACGACTTTTTGGATTTTGCACCGAGATGCTATATCCTTTCTGATGGCTAGAACGAAAACGAGTGACGACTGACTACTGGTCGCCGCAGAGTGTGAACATTTAGGGGTTTTTTGGTTTGTACAGAAAAGCACATATTTTATTTCAGCTTTCTTCACGTTTCGCCTTCGGCTCATCAGTGCTTAAAGCAGTTCAAATTGAACTGCCATCTCCGCCTAACAGTTCAATTTGAACCGCTAAGCAGACGCAAAGTTTACACTATTTGTGTAACGACTTTTTGGATTTTGCACCGAGATGCTATATCCTTTCTGATGGCTAGAACGAAAACGAGTGACGACTGACTACTGGTCGCCGCAGAGTGTGAACATTTAGGGGTTTTTTGGTTTGTACAGAAAAGCACATATTTTATTTCAGCTTTCTTCACGTTTCGCCTTCGGCTCATCAGTGCTTAAAGCAGTTCAAATTGAACTGCCATCTCCGCCTAACAGTTCAATTTGAACCGCTAAGCAGACGCAAAGTTTACACTATTTGTGTAACGACTTTTTGGATTTTGCACCGAGATGCTATATCCTTTCTGATGGCTAGAACGAAAACGAGTGACGACTGACTACTGGTCGCCGCAGAGTGTGAACATTTAGGGGTTTTTTGGTTTGTACAGAAAAGCACATATTTTATTTCAGCTTTCTTCACGTTTCGCCTTCGGCTCATCAGTGCTTAAAGCAGTTCAAATTGAACTGCCATCTCCGCCTAACAGTTCAATTTGAACCGCTAAGCAGACGCAAAGTTTACACTATTTGTGTAACGACTTTTTGGATTTTGCACCGAGATGCTATATCCTTTCTGATGGCTAGAACGAAAACGAGTGACGACTGACTACTGGTCGCCGCAGAGTGTGAACATTTAGGGGTTTTTTGGTTTGTACAGAAAAGCACATATTTTATTTCAGCTTTCTTCACGTTTCGCCTTCGGCTCATCAGTGCTTAAAGCAGTTCAAATTGAACTGCCATCTCCGCCTAACAGTTCAATTTGAACCGCTAAGCAGACGCAAAGTTTACACTATTTGTGTAACGACTTTTTGGATTTTGCACCGAGATGCTATATCCTTTCTGATGGCTAGAACGAAAACGAGTGACGACTGACTACTGGTCGCCGCAGAGTGTGAACATTTAGGGGTTTTTTGGTTTGTACAGAAAAGCACATATTTTATTTCAGTTTTCTTCACGTTTCGCCTTCGGCTCATCAGTGCTTAAAGCAGTTCAAATTGAACTGCCATCTCCGCCTAACAGTTCAATTTGAACCGCTAAGCAGATGCAAAGTTTACACTATTTGTGTAACGACTTTTTGGATTTTGCACCGAGATGCTATATCCTTTCTGATGGCTAGAACGAAAACGAGTGACGACTGACTACTGGTCGCCGCAGAGTGTGAACATTTAGGGGTTTTTTGGTTTGTACAGAAAAGCACATATTTTATTTCAGCTTTCTTCACGTTTCGCCTTCGGCTCATCAGTGCTTAAAGCAGTTCAAATTGAACTGCCATCTCCGCCTAACAGTTCAATTTGAACCGCTAAGCAGACGCAAAGTTTACACTATTTGTGTAACGACTTTTTGGATTTTGCACCGAGATGCTATATCCTTTCTGATGGCTAGAACGAAAACGAGTGACGACTGACTACTGGTCGCCGCAGAGTGTGAACATTTAGGGGTTTTTTGGTTTGTACAGAAAAGCACATATTTTATTTCAGCTTTCTTCACGTTTCGCCTTCGGCTCATCAGTGCTTAAAGCAGTTCAAATTGAACTGCCATCTCCGCCTAACAGTTCAATTTGAACCGCTAAGCAGACGCAAAGTTTACACTATTTGTGTAACGACTTTTTGGATTTTGCACCGAGATGCTATATCCTTTCTGATGGCTAGAACGAAAACGAGTGACGACTGACTACTGGTCGCCGCAGAGTGTGAACATTTAGGGGTTTTTTGGTTTGTACAGAAAAGCACATATTTTATTTCAGCTTTCTTCACGTTTCGCCTTCGGCTCATCAGTGCTTAAAGCAGTTCAAATTGAACTGCCATCTCCGCCTAACAGTTCAATTTGAACCGCTAAGCAGACTTAGCTAGATGCTTAGTTAGATGAATATATTCGCTCTGAAGATAACACACGAGAAGTTTTTATTGCCCTAAACAACCGAAATCAAATTTTTGTTAGTCAATAATATTCGTTGCCGGTACGGTACGCCACTACGAATTACATATTCGTTATGAGACAAGTACTCCAGAAGTGTCGAGAATACAACGCGCCATTGACTTCAAAGCGACATACGACACAATCGCTATGGCAGATTATGCAGCTATGGCAGATTATGCACGAATGCGGATTTCCGTATATTTTGACGGGATTTGTCGAAGCAACAATGGATAGAGTAATGTGCTACGTCCAAGTATCTGGAACGCTCTCGAGTCGTTTCAAGTCTCAGAGAGGGCTACGGCAAGGTTTTGGTTTCTTTTGTCTCTTGTTCAATATTACTTCGAAGAGCGCGGATCAACACGATCCTGACTGGCTTCGCTGACGATGTTGATATTGTGACACGTAACTTTGAGAAGATTATGGAAAGAAACATCGAGCTGATGGCCGAAGCTAGAGGTCTATAAAAAAAACAAATTTAAAAAAATGACTCAAAACTCTCTGAAAGAATAAATTTAATACCTGCCAGCGGCCAATTACACTCAGTGGTTTCATTTCAAGTGAGAATCTCTTGCTTTTGTTTACATTCCATATGTAGTTACCAAGGCTACCGGTAACTGTTTTTCAAAATCAATAACTTACCAACTTGTGTTACCAGCTCCAACATTTTTTCAAGCAAATCCGTTTTGGCATTACCAATTACTGAGGGGTAGTTAAATTTGCGATACAGTTTTGATAGTCGAGTGGCAGGTCGTGTCGTCGGTTATACCGACGACACGACCTGCCACTCGTATATCGAAACTGTATCGTAAATCTAACAACCCCTCAGTAACTGGTAACGTCAAAACGATATCGTCTGAAAAAATATATAAATTGGCAACAATTGTTGATGAATTATTGATTTTGAATATTAGTAGCCATAACCTTGGTTACTGGATATTGAAGACTTGAGCAACGTTAACAAAACTAACTTCCTCGAGTTGAAGATCCTTATTTCGTGGTAGGTTACAAGTTCTCCAATATTATCACGTATCATAGCAGTGGATCGGTTAATTCAATGAGATTAACGCTGACGTGAATCTGGTTAGTTTCAAATGAAAAATTAAGTATTGAAAAACATATATAAATGGTTTAATTTACTATATAGGTAATATTGACGGTATCCTACCGCGCCGAATAAATGGAAGCATGACTGAAACAAAGCATGGAAAGATTGAACACTGAACTGATAGTTCAATAAAAAACGGAATCACTGAGTGCAGCAGGTCCTCTGCCAGGTATTACCATTATTCTTTAAGAGAATGTTGAATTTGAATTTTATTTGTGACTTTTCTTTCAAAGAACTGAAGAATCGCAGTCACAGAATCAATTACGCCATGCACATTTTGAACACATCGGTGTTATCGAGAATGCAACTATAAACTATAAACTACCTCGAAGTTTTGCCTGTAATTGAAGTCTATATACCTGTGACTGCTTAAAATCTTTTATAAGGACCCTGCAAAATACTTCAGGAATGTGCTTGTTTACCTATGTGCCAAAATTGTAGCATACTGTAGAATATGTGAAGTTTTTTTTTGCAAGAAAAAAGACATAAACATCAATTGTAATTTAAATATAATTAAATGAAGATAACAACCACAAATAAAAAATGGTTAGCAAGAACATATTGACCGGAAAAAATATATAACAAATATTTTTTCATATGCAGACACAATACACTTCTACACAAAATTCATATTTGTTTCTTTGTAATGATTTTCTAAAGTAAAATTTTTCAATTGTTCATCAAATCATTGTATATTCGCCATTTCTGAATTTGTTCCAAATAGTTCAACCCTCGACCCAAATTTAAAGGAATTTACACTCATTTTCCAAATTTATGCTTTGGCCTAGTACTGTTGAACCTGACCTTGGTGCAGGATAATTCTGTAATTCAGAAAAAATGAAAATGTTAAATACGATCGAGAAGGTCATTTTCAAACTACTTACAGTGTCATAAACTCCAAAACTCTTCTTGAAACGATAGATCAAATTATAATATATTTCTATCTTTTCAAATACAAGAGACAGCACGTTATGGAGATGCACGTTGAATAGAATTTTTCGCACAGATTAAATCAAGTTGTAAAATTTATTCTATTTCCTCGGATCTAGCGTATCGCCAAGCGTTGCAAACACGGGCATCTGTTTGTAAAGTTGTTGAATGAAGGCCGGACTGCTATACTAGTAGTTTGTAGGAGTTTCGAATTCATTATCTTTAGAATTCGCATAGGCAACAAATTCTTGATCTCATTCGCGATCAATTGCAGTCCTCGGAGAGTAATTTTTTGTACGCACATGTTTTACCGGGTACAAGGTGTTTGAGGGTATGGTTTTTGCAAAAAGATCACGAGATCTCGGAGATCCATTGAGTTTACTGCATTTTTAATTTGCATTATGTCATGTAAAACTAATTTAATACCTTTTTGAAGCGTCCCTCGCAATTCAGCAAGATCTAGATGACACTCAAGATAATTTCGAAGATAACATTTAATCAATACATTGAATTCTAAGAAAACACTTGAAAATCATTTACCAAAATATATTCTGTCCTGCATATGTTTTGAAATCACTAGGGAAAAAAGTTACGGTTTTATTCGACATTACGGTTTATTTATTTATTATGGGGCTCCTTGGTTACTAGTTCGTAGCAACTTGAACAGTGTTGCACAAGAAGATTATTTTTATCATTTTCAAGGGGTCACTAGATTTGTGGTAACTGGTGGTAAATCGCTCAAGAACACTTTTTATACCGATTTTTCTTCAGAGTGCCTGGTCGTGTCGTCGGTTATACCGTTGGATTCTAGCTTTATTTCTCTCATATAAAAGGAGGACCCATTTTTGAATTCAAATCATGTATTTTTGAAATTTTTTTTTTGTTATTTACTTCGCTGGAATTTCTTGGTAACCAGTCCGTAGCAACCAGCAACGTGTTGCTTGAGAAGACTATTTTTATAATAAACAAGGGGACGCTCAATACTGTGGTAACTGGTAGTGAATCAATCACGAACACTTTTTATTGCGATTTTTCTTCAAAGTGTCTGGTCGTGTCGTCGGTTCATATGTGAGTCTGTATATTTGTTATCTGTGACTAAAATAAAGTGGTTTTCATTTGAACTTTTGGCTTTCAGTTGTGACATAGTATTCGAAAATAACGCTAACGTGTAAAAAAAGTTCTCGAAAAAAACGTTAAGTTAAAGGAATGAGAGCCCGGGTTGACTGTTCTATGCATAGGGTGTTCAATTTGAAACCACTAAAATCCCCATTCTTACTTCGAAACACGATATCAATGTCAATTGTAAATTTATAACAAAATGTTAGTTCTTAAACCTATAGTTTTTCCCTTATCTCTAGACAGCCGGATACTGAGATATAAATATTTCACAATGAAGCGTTATGTTCTGTAGCTACTCTCATCCGAGTAGTTCAAAGACAAATTTTGAGTTTCTCTTGTTTTGATCTCCTATATCTGGCTATCACAGTACATGCGTTGACAGTTGAAATAGTTGAACTAAAAATATTTAAGACAACCAACCGAAGGATCCTCCTACCATACAATTCACACTTCTCCTGGACAGATTCGTAGTTGGTCATACATATACTAAACAAAGCATTAAAACAGTATGTTTGGTAAAAATTGTGTGTGTTAAATAATCAACAAAATTACTTTATGTTAATAGAACAATTTTCTTGCTGAGCTCAAGACTTTAGTAAATGCATTAGAAAACGAAATTCTAAAATTAAGTTGATGAAAAGAGCGTGCGAAATAAAAGAAACTACTAACAATAAGGCGAAGGACTTTCAATAAAAGTTCCGCTAACGACCCTCTTAGAAAAAACCGTTCAACGGTGGCCCTTCATTGGTCCAATACGTTGGATCATTGGTCCAATGAACCAAACCTTCGTTTGCCGATTTTGAAACAGACCGTTGTACCGATAGCCATTTTTTTTTTGTTAAACAAACCCGACAGACACAGGTCCATTGTTGAGCCATTTTTAATATGAGGAGTTGGAGCCCAGTTGGACTAGTTTTACCGAGGGGGACGACACTAAAAAACTGCACTTCGCTTCGATTAGGCTTTTTCACGCTGCATACGATTATGCACACATTCCCTTTCTTTGCTACACATAGTAACGGTTGAATATGGATCGATCGTCTTTTCTTGGATTTTTGCTGGTTAAAAACATAATCATGTAGATATGATGTATCGTAATAGGCCATGAAACCTGAAAGTTGCAAATGTCACATGAAGATGCCAGATGCAGACAGTTTGGAGAGTTGTGAACTATCGTCCTGTAAAATCAGTTTTGTTATATTCTGGTGCATAGCTAACCCACACACCGAGAGCGTATGCTCCGGATTATCAGCCATATCCTGTCGGAATGTTGGCCATTCTCGTTTAATATCTGCGTCATTTTCCACAGTTTCTATATTCAACTCGAACCAAAAATTATTCCGAATTTCATCTACATCGTACACTGTAGGGTTTCTCTTGTAGAGACATTCCATTGTCTGATTTTTTTAACGTCTGCGAACCTTCAAAATATGCTAGAAGGGAAATCGTGAAGTAAACCGTTATGTAGTTTGCTGTTAATATGTATTAAAGTAAAAAAAATGAATTGTTATCCTTTCTATAAGATTTTCAATAACATATTAAACACAGCTTTATTCAGTTTTGGCTTCAGTATTAATGAACAACGTTTCTAAACATAAAAATTGCAAGTCTTAGCATCTAACAAAATATAAAACCAGTTTAATATCACAGACAGAGATATCTTTGGGTAAACCTTCAAAGAGCTACAATAAATTGAAATATATTCCATCTTCATGCTCCCAGCTACTAAGAAAATAAATTTTCAATGTTGTTTAACCCTAATTTCATTTTACCAATCTGCTGAATGTTGACACTCAGTGAATGTCAAGACCAGTAACAGAAACTTTTTAAGAGATCATATGTTCTTTGACTTTCTTTTACACGGTTAGAAACGCTATCAAACGGATCGATCTAGATGTTTGGATAGATGTAGTTTTTTTCGCTTTCCATTGACTTTTTGTATTTTATTTGAAAAAACCAGATCTGTCGTCCCCCTCGAGTTTTACTGGACAATTTCCGAAGTTTTTTCCACTTCCCGCATACGCATGGCTGCCAGATGGCTGACTAAACGCTGCCAGCTGGAAAAATATGGCTGGCAGACATTCTGGTGACCGGCTGCCTCACCGCTGCCAGGAATACAACTCAAACGATACAACCGTATCCATCAGGATTTTTCCACATTGAAATCTTTGACATTTTCAGCGAAGGTGAGAAGATAAAAACGCTCGGCTAACTTGGATACAGGCGACTTTGTTTTGTCAAATTGGATTTGACAACCGTAACTGAATCAATTTTGGTAGCCTTCTGGTGGCCATGGCTGCCCAGGTATCCAAAACGCTATGCGGGTTATTTTTCAAACCAACACTACACTCAAAATAATAATCATATTATAGTTACGTGAAAAGTTATGTGAATATTTTCCACCCTAGTTTTCACGTAGGTTTTAATGGACTGGCATTTAAAAGCTGTTTAATGCATAATCCAGTAAAAGTTACGTGTTTCATAGGTAAAATGTAATGTACTGTTCATATCACATTTATCTATCAGTTCATATAAAATTTAGATAGCAGAAAATTACTATTTTATATATTGGTTGAAGTCGAAAGGGAGATTCCAGATTTTGATATAAATCTATGAAATGAAAAATGCCATGAAATATAAAACATTTATTTCAGAAAATTGTCATATAATTCCAATGGCTTAGAAAGCAACTAATAACGTCGTGGTATCTCAAATCGACAAGCCTCCAGAAATCGTTTATGTTGTCACTGCCATCCAACCGAAGCCGAAGTCGAGATCCAAGAACTCCCACAACACAACCGATGCAGGTTGAAGTCGCATTACATGGTTCCAGTGTCTCTAGCTTCATACCGACGGCCTGTTTGAAGCATTCGGCAGGAGCGGGTAAACATCCGGACTCACGCAGGCACTCGGTCCAGTTGAACACATGGAAACTTTCATACTGGAATGGTCCGGTCGATGGAGTAAAAAATTGTAATTAAATAACTTTTCACGCAAATATTTACACTACTTACACTTCGAGGGCCACTGCTCGCCATTTTCAAAATCGAGTTTTTCACACTGGAAATTCACGAAGATTGTTTGACGTTTGGTCAATTCACGTAAACCTTATGTGATGACTATATTCATTTTAGGGGATGTTCGTATAACATTCATTTTCGTCACGTAAAATATTCAATTTGACATTTGAAACCATTCTACGTGATTTTTCAAGTGAATCGAATGTGAATTTTTATTTGAGTGAATTTGTATTTGCTATTACATCGTTGCTCAAAATTTTTTTTACAGTGTAGATTGTCAATATATCTCGGGTAATTTTTCAAAAGAACGTATAAGCAAGTGACAGTTTCTCTTTAATCACTCTCTCTTTCAATTATTGTGATGGGATTAAAAAAATTTTCTTTGGTATCACTATTCTGTTTGAAAGTCGAAAGTTTCGGGTATCATTTCATGCAAAAAGTTGTGTGATAAACGTGGAAACCGCTTGGTAATTAATAGAAGAGAAAGAAAACAAAGAGAAACTGTCATTTGCTTATACGCCCTTTTGGAAAATTACCCGAGATGTGACAGTTTCTCTTTGTTTACTTTCTCTTTAGATTATTGTGATGAGATTATAAGTTTTTTCTTGGATTTTACAGTTCTGTTTGAAAGTCGATAATTCCGGGTATCATTTTATGCAAAGAGTTGAGTGATGAATGTGGAAACCTCTTGGTAATTGATAGAAGAGAAAGCAAATAAAGAGAAGCTGTCGCTCTTACGGCCTTCTGAAAATTCAATCGAACTTATTAATCGAAAAATAAAACGTGTGTACTGTTTGTAAATAAGCGAGAGTAATATTTTATTTCTATGCTGTTTTTGATTATACGATACACTTCCTGTGAAGTTCTCAACATGTGAACACGTTGTTTCACGGACAGTGCGTTAGAAGTTCCTGTAATTTGTAACAACGAAGAACAAATTTCGTATTGTGGCTCGGTGGTGCGACGTCGCGAGATATCGGTAGTCGAGAGATTAAAGTTCATGTAACTATAAACGAAACCTTTGGATGTACGGTCATTGTAACCTTTCCAACCAAACAAAGAAAGAAGCGAAGATTATACGATATAATTCTGAACACTAGAATCTATGCAGTGATATACAGATTCAACATGAGTGCTGCACAGTTTGAGGATGCATTAAACGATGCTACAGAATCGCTTAACATTATTGAACTAGTAAAAGGACCATTTCATGATCCTCATGATTCTCATTGCGATTTAAATCTTACCGCAGAGGTTGCTATTGCAAATGCAATATTTGGTAAATCGCGATATCAAGAAAGGGACCCTGAATCTACTGAAAATGATGAAGACAGTAACAGTGATAGAGATTTTGATTATTTCGATATTGAATACGTCAAAAAGAATCAATGCGCTAATGTGCAGAAATCCCACGCAAATGCACAGAACTCAATCCAGAAAATCTCAGATTTTCAGCCAGCAGATGTGCTTTTTAAGAAATTCGCCAATAAAATAAACGTAGAAAAATATGAAGGCCCTGCATTGCTTCCGAATCATGCGAAAAATACGCTTATAGAAACTCAACGAAAAGCGGATAGTGATCGTCTGAGGAGCAAAGATAAACAAGATCGAGCAACTGCCGAGCAAGTCATGGATCCTCGAACAAGAATAATTTTATTCAAATTGTTAAGCCGGGACATGATCTGTGAAATTAATGGCTGCATATCGACAGGCAAGGAAGCCAATGTGTATCATGCTACGTCAAAGACCGGCATGGATTACGCAATCAAAATTTTTAAGACTTCAATTTTGATCTTCAAAGATCGAGATAAATACGTTACGGGTGAGTTTCGTTTCCGCCATGGCTACAGTAAACATAACCCAAGAAAAATGGTGCGGACGTGGGCCGAAAAAGAAATGCGAAATCTTGTTAGAATGAAAAAATGCAATTTGCCTGTACCGGAGCCAATATTACTTCGAAGCCATGTGCTTGTTATGCAGTTCATTGGAGTAGACGGTTGGCCCGCTCCTAAGCTAAAAGATGTTGAATTGTCAAGCTCGAAAGCCCGTGAGTTATATCGTGACTCTATTGAGATGATGTGGTCCATGTATAACAAATGCAAACTAGTTCATGCCGACTTATCCGAGTTCAATCTGCTATACCATGAAGGGAAAATAGTCATCATTGACGTGTCGCAATCTGTAGAACATGAACACCCGCATGCATTCGAATTCTTGAGAAAAGATTGCACTAATATAACTGATTTTTTTCGGAAAAAAGATGTGTCCACAATGACAGTCAAAGAGTTGTTCGATTTCATTACCGATCCAACCATAACGGGAGAAAACATGGATAGTTGTTTGGAAAAAATGTCAGACATGATTGCTAACCGAAGCTTCGATGAATTTACCGAACAACAAAAGCTAGATGAAGCTGTGTTCAAGCAAATGTTTATACCAAAAACTCTTCATGATGTTTATGACGTTGAGCGGGATATTTTCGAGAATAAGAATAAAAATGAATTGATTTACAAAACGATCGCAGGCTTGGACGAAAATCTTCGAGTAGCAGAGAATCCTGAAATATTGCAACAAATGGAAGGTGATTATTGTTTGAAATCTCACCCTGTTTTACCTTTCAGGTCATCAACCAAATACCAAATGGCGAGAGTTATTTGGAAATTACTTCATTTGATTTAGTTCCCATTTTGTGTTCATTTGTTTCTTGTTTTTTTTTCTTATCTCTAGAAGACAACGCTAATTCATCTCAAGATGATTCTAGCAGTGGATCATCTGATATCGATGAAAACAATGAAAATGAAGATGTAAGAAGAGTGTTTGCAGTTCGAGAGAAGAACGAAACGGCGGAAGACCGGCGGGCTCGTAAGAAAGCAGTTAAAGAAGACAAAGCCGAAAAACGTAAAACAAAAGTGAAAAAACACATAAAAAAGCGTAAAGAGAAAATGGGTGCTAAAAAATAAATCTAGATATAATTAAAAATGCTTTTATTATATTTTGTTGAAATAAATTTTTCCTATACTATCATAAGTACAAACGCTTCCTAGAACAGCTTTTAAATTAATGTGTTGTCATATATTTGGCTCAAAAGGAATCTTGGGAAAGAAATATCCTCTGAATGTAGAGAAAGGAAATAATTTTGTGAATATTTCCGCCCTTGGAATGTAAAGTTAATGCTATTACTTAATTAGTCTTTCTTAATTCAATACCCGAGTATACCACATTCAAAAATCCAAGATCCAATAAAGACAGTGTAGTCTAAATAATAATCACATATTCCTGTCTATTTATTACATATTTTATCTGTCTTATTTGTAAAATCGCCTTCGTAAACTGAGATAACACAGCAGTCGATAAAACAGCGTCATTGCAATCAACACGCTTAGTTCGAAGAGCAGCGTTGTATTATCAATCCGTACGTAGTGCAGCAGTACCTTCGGGTCATCGAAATGGCAGTACATTTCATTGCAGTCTAGTCGTTGGCGATTGTAACCAAACACCACTAATACAATTGAAACGACACCACCGCGAATAAATGACGCTCGCATTAACCACTGCATCAAGACCGGGATCTGTGGAGCGAAATCAAATCCATAAATTGCCAACCCGAGAAATGGTGCTATCATAAGTGGTCCAATGGCTGAGCCGTTCTGAAAGTAAAAGTGAGTGATATTGTAGGCATGGACACAGTAAAGAAAAAGTGAGTGATATTGTAGGTATGAACATAGTGTCCTGAGTGCTGCTTACCATTACATTGAACGTGGCGCCTATCATTAGTCCAAAACCTTCTGCGCAAAGAGATACAATGATTCCAACGAGCGAGAAGAGCACAAAACGGAACATTTCTACTGGTAAACCGCTCAGCCAATAAACAACCATGGTAAATATAACATTGAGAAAAATTTGAAGGGGCAGTCTTGAGAGAGTCAGTGCTAGATAGTACGGGAACAGGCCATACCAACCGTTGAAGCATTCCTTTTTGACCAATTTAACCTCACGAGGATCTGAAATAAGGAGGTATAATTAATGAAGGTAATGATAATGTAATATAATTCTAAAATCAAATGGCATTCGGAAATGGCATTCGGAGAAACGACTTTCGGCGAAATGACCCGAAAATTATTAAGCGAAGGGTAGTAGAGGAGTTAATACCGCATCCGTACTTAGCTGAGCGTACTAAATAAATTCAAAAATAAATATAAATTGAATTCAAAATATTTCATTCATTATACCGAGCACTTATTATTTTATTGAATAAAAATGCTTATTTGTTTGAAACAACGCTCACTATATTTACAATAATCAGTGAAAAATTTGTTTTAAATAACAATTTAATAAATTAAAAATAATTTATCATTGAATTTACTCACAAACAACACTGATTTGCTTTGGATCTAATAACAATTGTATTTGATTCTAAGTGAAACGAAATTAAATCCAGATTGAAATAAAATAGATTGAAATAAAATGTATTTGAATGAAAGGGAAATGAAGATAGGTGCTGATTCAGAATAAAATATCTTTGAATTCAAAGCGCAATATGTTTAAATTTAAAATTAATTTTACTGCGTGTAATTCAATCCAACAGTCCGTGTGTTATGATACTTCTACTATTAAACAGAACATAGAAAGCTTAAAGGTCTATTTACGCTATTCGAATCCAATTCAGTGCCTGCACAGTTCCGCACTGGATAAAGTATTGATGATACCGATAAAGTCGATTGTTGCAGGAAAATTCGGTAAAATGGTTATGGTTTGGCAAGCAATTTGTGAGTATGGAATTATTTCGAATTCATTTGTGACTACTGATACGATAACAGCGGATTCATACGTTCGGAAATGCTCCCCATGACCCGAAAACATCACAATCTAGTAGTTATCCGATCTGAGCGATGGTGCATTGAATCTTTACCGTGGCTCGTAGGTGTTCGGAAATTACTTGCTGTTAAACTCTCTGCGCATCTAACCGATTTTAGCAGACAACTCAAAACCCCCTATGGTTGTTGATGTCATGTACGTTATCAGTTTTGTGGACTGACTCAGTGACTGTACACTGATCGCTGTACGTTGGAAATTATTATTGACAATATTGTTCCGTGCCTAGTTGTTAAAATCGACAAACGTAAAACGTATGAGAACAGTTTCATTTTCATAACAGAATCAAAATGACTTAGGATACAGCTGCAGATGAAAAAATAATAATCGATAACCTTTTCTAAAGTTTATTTTATGTCTCCTTAATACAAAAACAAGGAAAACTTTGCTAGGCTGTGTCCCTCTCATGCACTCTCATACAAAAACAACTCTACAACTAGGTAGTTGAACACTCTCAAGCACTCTCAAACACGAGAGCTCTACAACTAGGTAGTTGAACAAAACAGAATAAAAACATCACGAAACTTAATCACAGACTAACTGACGTAACACTATTAGTAAATTCTTCTAAAAATAAATTATCGTGGGGCACTAGCTCCACCTATTTTGAACTGTGCGAACTATATATTATCATTCCGTAATAGCCGTTCAACCGAGAAGGTTGTGTATAGAAGCGTACAGTTTAATAACGCTGGTTGGCTTACACGCGTTAAATACTACAACGGTTGAACTACAGGTAGAGGCCTGTTGGCAGCAGCCGTTAAAACGTATAGTCGTGCTGCATAAGAGAGCCCTAGTGCTGGGCCAAGCTGGTGAAGGAAACAACAAAGGGCGTTTCCCAGGCTCTACCCAGGCCACAATATACAGCCACAAGTACTGAGCAGGAGAGTGCAAAGGCACATCGAAGAAGGAGAGTGCAAAGGCAAATAGAAGCAGGAGAGTGCAAAGGCACACCGGTGCGAAGGCACTTCGGTGTAGAAGCATATCAATGCGGAGACAAGACAACTCGATCTTTCCACTGCCATACAACACGCAGGTATACACCGGTGACCTGCGCTGGTTACAGCTGGTGAAGATAAAAGAGAATCGGAAATCGTGTTGTGCTGGATGTCAGGTAGCAGTAGCATCACATCGTATTCTATCGCTACAGAGAGCTTCAGCGTTGTATCAACATCCATATACATCCAACAAGAACATCTAAAGCAACGAGGATCAACACGGCAGTGCAACAGAGATAGAAGACAATTTCAAGGTAGAAGTTTTTTTCCTTTTGATTGAGTACTGTGTAGAGTTGGTTTCATTTTTCATTTTAAAGTTTGATTCAAAATTTTAATGTAATGGATGAATCCATGGACGTAAATTTGATTCAAAATCCTAGCATGAATCCTATACACGGTCTAAGCGCACATATGCTGAAATGCTTAAAACGGTCATTGTTGTCCCCCCTTTATAAACCGAAAACGGATTTTCAAATCTAGAGGAACCAGAGGACTCTGACTCTGACGAAAATAGTGAAGGTAATTCGTTTATCACTCCTCAAGGGTCTGTTAAGAGGAGATTACCAAACCACAAAATACCAAAAAGGCACCTAAAATTACACCTTCAAAAAAAGATCTCCGTGTTAAAGCTGAACAGCAAAATTTTAAAGGAAAAACTGTGCCTCCTGGTTTGTCAAATTCACAAACCAATCCAGGATCTAGCACAAACAAAGATAATAATCAAGTGGGCTCCATTTCACAGCCACCAACAGGATTACTGAAGTTTTCGGAAATTGTAGAATGGATTTTCTCAGCATTCAACATATCTGAACCCTTAAAGATCCTCATAATGGCTTTCCTTCCAATAGCTAGAACCTTTTTGAAGCAGTTATCAGCTCAATGGCCAATTGTCTCAGGTTTTGTATCTTTTGATGGATAATTTATCACCCGCCGCAAATGATACAATCGCTGTCCTGCAGTGGAATTGTCGAAGCATCATACCAAAACTTGATTCATTAAAGGTTTTGTTGCATAGTCAAAAATGTGATGTATTTGCTTTGTGTGAAACATGGCTTACTTCAAACATATCTTTAAATTTTAATGGTTTTAACATTATACGTCTTGATAGAGACTCTCCGTATGGTGGAGTGCTTTTGGGCAGAGCTTAAAATTGTCACACATTCTCAATGAAAGAAACCATTTCAGCAGTCTCATTTTCAATGTTTTACTGTCTCATTCGCAAATGACCGACACCAGAACAAACGAAGAGAGACGAAGCATTTTAGTTTCTCATCGAAAAAATGAGAGAGCATAATTGCCAACGTCACTCTTCCCTCTATGACAAGACGAAATCAAACTAACGTCTTCAGGTAGCAACAGCAGAATTGAAATTTTCATTCTTGCATCGGTGTATTGAAAATATGTGACGTTTGGCTATAAAAAGTGACTACAATATGGCAAATCGAAGTAATTACATCCCAGAACTTCTTTGGAAACCAAAACTACTACAAATTCGAGCACCAACAGTTAAAACTTATTGTGAAACCTTTTTATGTCGTTTTCAATTCTCACAGCTTTGGTTGAATATCGACACTGAATACTATAGGATTTTCACTGAAAACTGTAAATGACTGAAAGGGCAAATGAAAGAAAAAACACAATTTTGAAACTACTGTCCCGTTTATGTCATTGACTGGACATGGATTTCGTTCTCATAGTTTGCAAGCGAAACTGAGAGTGACAATAATTTCTTGTCATTTTCGTTTATTTTTCAGTCAATGAAAATGACTTTTATTAGCTCTGCTTTTGGGAATTAAGAAATGTTATTCCTTTTACCGATTAAACATTCCTTCGACTTCTAGTATAGAAGTTGTTGCTTGCCAAATAAACATTAAAGGAAAAGATATTTGTATAGCTTCGGTTTATATTCCTCCAAAAGCACAAGTTGAACAGCGACAGCTTAATGAAATGGTTGAAGCCCTTCCTGCTCCACGATTGATTCTGGGATTTCAATTCGCACGGTATTATGTGGGGTTCCGTTTACGATAACAGATCATCTTTAATACAAAATATTTGTGACAATTTTAGCATGACGGTATTAAATATGGATAGCATGACACGGATTCCAAGACCTCCTGCACGTTCAAGTGCTTTAGATTTATCTCTTTGCTCGACTTCAATTCGACTAGATTGCAGACGAATGAGGAGTCGTAACGTAGGAAATGAGATTGAGTAATATTCGAACCGATGGATATTTGATTTTGCGAGGAAAGTTTGTCCAGATTCTGTTCCTACGCATAGCATTATTCGGGAGTCTACTCCAAATAATGGTTCCATTGATAGCCCCTTTTCTATGATGGAATTTTCCATAGCACTCATGTCTTGTAACAATAACGCTCCTGGGTTGGACAGAATTAAATTTAACTTGGTGAAGAATCTGCCCGACCTCGCAAAAAGACGTTTGTTGGAATTGTTCAACAAGCTTCTTGAGCAAAATATTGTTGTCCTGTATCAGAAAATTGTTCGAAAAAATTATTCTACGACGTCTTGACACTTGGATCGAGACGAACGGCTTGTTGTCAGATACTCAGTTTGGTTTCCGTAGAAATAAAGGGACGAATGATTGCCTTGCATTGCTTTCGTCTGACATCCAAATTGCCTTCGCTCAAAAGCAACAAATGGCATCTGTATTTTTGGACATAAAAGGAGCATTTGATTTAGTTTCCATTGATGTTCTTTCAGACAAGCTCCACCAACATGGACTTCCAGCGGTTATAAAAAATTATTTGCACAACCTTCTGTCAGAAAAGCACATGTACTTTTCATATGGTGACTTAGCATCAGCCAGAATTAGCTACATGGGCGTCCCGCAAGGCTCATGTCTCAGTCCGCTCCTCTATAATTTTTACGTGAATGACATTGACAGCTGTCTAGTAACCCCCTGCACACTAAGACAATTGGCAGATGATGGCGTGGTTTCAGTTACTGGACCCAAAGCTGTTGATTTGCAAAAACCATTGCAAGATACCTTAGATAACTTGTCCGTTTGGGCAGTTCATCTGGGTATCGAATTGTCTGCGGAGAAAACAGAGCTGGTCGTCTTTTCAAGAAAGCATGATCCCGCGCAACTCCAGCTCCAACTCCAGTGTGGTTTGATTCCAAATGCACGTGGGGAGGACACATTAGGTATCTGATAACAAAATGCCAACAAAGAGTAAATTTTGTTCGAACATACAATAACTCTCATATTATCAAACTTGAGCGAATTCAGTATCGTTGTTTGTGAATTGCCTTAGGCTGCAGCTTTCATCACGACTGCTAATAAGATGTGAGGTACTGAATCCCCTGGTTTCAGTATATATGACAGTATATTTTAACCATATGTCCCAGGAACTCAACCCTTCAAGATATATTCCTATCCGTGTCAGCCTCCTAAATGTCCCTGACTCAACTATATTTTTCGACATATCCATGCAACGCAAAGTGCGTGGAATCCCGGATCACCTACGATCTATGGAAATCCAAAAAATATTTTCACGTAAGTTCAGGCATATTGACTCTGAGAAAATGTTTTACACGGACGGATCGCGAATTGAAGAAGCGACAGGGTTCGGTATGTTCAACAATAATGTTTCGGCCTCATTCAAGCTTCGAGAACCTGCATCTGTTTATATAGCAGAGTTAGCAGCAGTTCATTATAGCTTGAGTGTAATCGTCACATTATCTCCAAACCATTATTTCCTCTTCACAGAAAGTCTGAGTGCAATTGAAGCCATTCGCTCAAACATGACTGGCAACAATGAACCGTTTTTCTTGGGCAAAATAAAACAGTGCCTGAACGACATATTGAACAATAATTATCTAATCACTATAGTCTGGGTCCCGGCTCATTGCTCCTTTCCAGGCAATGAAAAAGCCTATAGTTTAGCCAAATATGGTGCTATTGAGGGAGAAATTTATGAGAGACCGATTGCTTTCAACGAATTCTATAGCGCGACTCGCCAAAGAACACTTGCCAGCTGGCAATCTTCTTGGGATAAAGATGATCTAGGTCGGTGGATGCACTCAATTATTCCTAAAATTTCGAGCATGGTTCGGAGAACTGGATGTTAGTAGGGATTTCATTCGTGTGATGTCCAGACTCATGTCCAATCACTACACGTTAGACGCACATCTCCTTCGAATTGGGCTCTCCGAGACTAATCATTGTGCTTGTGGCGAAGGTTATCGCGATATTGATCATGTCGTTTGGACATGCGTGGAGTATCGTGATGTCAGATCTCAACTAATAAATTCTTTGCGTATTCAAGGTAGACTATCCAATGTCCCAGTTCGAGACATTCTTGCTTGTCGTGACCTCCCATATATGAAACTTCTTTATCATTTCATAAAGATAATTGGAGTTTCAATTTAATAAAGGACCCTTTTAAGATTTAGTTATGATTCCAGCTGCGACCATGAGTTCAATCAATAGCTAAATTAGAATAGAAATTATGTAATGATACAAACAAACTCGAAATACTTTATGAAATTATAAACAAAATGTCTGAAAATAACAGCTTATTTTATAATTTATAGAAGTTAATCGTTTGGTTCAAATAATATTTCCGAGTAGATTTTATAATTAATGGCGAATTACCTAAGATGATATTTAAGTAATAAGAGGTATATGTTTTAATAAATTTAAATCGTTGTGACTATTTTAGAATTATATTAGGATAAGAATTTTATGTAAAAGTGATGCTACGGCGAAGAAAAACTTATGTAAACTGCCTTAAGAAGTAAACGTATTTATGGAAAAAAAAACTATTTATTATCGAAACACCCCTTGTGTAATGTAAAAGTTTATTTTAGTTTAGTTCGAACAAAACATGAATTCAATTTTGTATTGCATTGGAGGATGAGAAGTAGGCACAATTATGTATCTAGTTTTGGCAATATGGTCTAAATCTGTATCCTGCATGCAATCCACATGGACGTATACAATTCAGTACATTACAGGTAAATGGAAAAAATAAACACAGCCTAGATGACAGACTGAATGTTTTTGATAGAGTAACGTGGCGCCATAAGTACGACAAATGCGAATACTGTTTCTACTAAAGGAATGCTCAAAATTATTAAAGAATCCAATTTGAGTCTGTGACTTAATTTCTGCTGCATATCCACTGAACAGTACATCAAAATGTCAAAAGAACTTGAACTATATGTATGATAATTCCCCGGTCTGACAGGAAGGTTGCGGCACTGATTAAAATTACTAGCGTTATACAGAGACATCCTTCTTAGTTTAGTTTAATTATTAGACGTTTTTGAAAATATAAATAAAATCACCTTGAACGAATAAAATTCAACAACCTATAAGACTATTCATTTTATTCAGTTAGTGGAATTCAAATTATATCTAAGAAATTGAAGTAAGTTCCATTTCAAAGTTCTTCAACGACAACGACTACGAAATTAATCACTTTCAGATAAACCTATTTCATTTCAAATTTGTTTGAAACGAAAATATACTTACAACTCAATATTGGTACCATTATTTGGGTGTAGCAGAAGAAGAAACATATTCCAAGACAAAATTTTAGATGATCAAACATACGGGCTCCATCATTAGCGGAATTTAAAAATATTAGCCCTACGAAAAAAGTGATTATATTCGCTGACGCTAAATTTTGATCACATTACAAACCAATGAAGGCAGCACATATCACATGATGAACAAACTGTATCCAAAGTATCGTTCGGTTCCGCATTGTTTTTGTACACATCAGCCGGAACAGTACCCAAAACTGCAAGAACCCAGATACGGCGTGTGGGCTGTGAAAAAATCGCGTAATTTGCTTCATTTTTTGCACTAACGTCGAAAATTTGGGTCGATGTTGCTCCAATATCATTGAGGTAACAGTTGGCTTAATCACGAAATCGCTTACTGGTTCTAAAGAATTCGGTTCTTCTTCTACAATCAAAGCAGAGCTCCCGGTGGTAACTGCGAGCTGAGACCTCGTGCAAATTGATTTACCATTCTGCATTGCATCGCGAAGGGTTGAAATAACTTCTGCAGACTCACTATCGCATATTTCAATGACTGTAATGAAATTTTTTTAAGTGTATTTTTCGCAGTAAAGAATTCAAATACGTACTGAAATCTGCCGGGTTATAGTGTCGGGGGCATTCAATCTGCATATGAGATAGGAACGGGACAACCGCCTTAGGACTACCCTGAAAAACGCACTGACCTCGTGCTATCACATAGATGTGATCAAACAAGGCAAATATACTAGCTGATGGTTGATGTATTGTGCATACTACGGTACGTCCTTGTTTGGCAAGATCTCTGAATAAACGAACACACGTGGCAGCAGTTACCTCGTCCAGACCGCTGGTAGGTTCATCTAGGAAAAATATTGATGGATTGGCAACCATTTCGAGGGCTATAGAGAGACGCTTTCTCTCGCCCCCACTCAGTCTATCTGCGGTTACATTCCGCCGATGGTTCAAATTCAAATCAGACAACACGGTTGTAATAGTTTCATTATAGTCGGATTTTCCTTTAATTTTCAGTTGGCAAGCAATATGCATGAGTTCTTCCACTGACAGAAGCGGCTGGTGGTAGTCCTCCTGTGTGATATAGCACGAAGCTTTTTTGTTGAGGTGAACAGTGCCCTCTACGCCAGATTTTCTGCAACAAATCGAATACAATAGTTATTAGTCAGTTTGTAATCACAAATAAATATACGATAGAAAAAGAAAATTAACATCTGTATACTCGTCTAAAGTAACGTTTAAAAACTTGGAATAGTGAATCAGTGAGTGAGGAATACCAATAAAATTAGTTTTTTTATTTATATTCACCAAAGCTACTACTGATCGACATCCTAATCATATCCACAAAATATTAAACATATTCACAAAATGTTAATAATCCTTCATACACAATCAAGTGAATATTGAAATTTATCATGGAATGTTTTTATTATTTTGTGAGAACCTACAGCAAAGAGTGAGAACTTCTGGGTACATATATTCTTTACACTCTTTGAACATAACTCATGGTTTCATTCAGTAAAAAGCATTCAAGCAAACAGGTTGTGTTCCGATATTACTGGCTCGTGAACTACCGATACGAAGACAATTATAAGGTACAGGTAGATAACCTGTTGGTGCGAATCGCAAAGGCTGCTGTAAAGCCAATATTAAGGGTGTTTCCTGTCTGGAAAGCTAAAATCCTGTTCACACTATATCGGGACGGGACCATCCGGGACGTTTTTTTCCCCATCGGCGATGACTGAGCTGCCGGCGTGTGTATGTATTGGAATCCCGCCGACGGTGAGGAAAAAAACGTCCCGGATAGTCCTGGATGGTCCCGTCCCGGTTGTCCCGGTATAGTTCGAACAGGTTTTAACACCGAAGGCCACCCTGTTCATACGTACAGAGGTGCAGAGACACCTACGTGCGAACGCATAGCAGTGTAGAGACAGATAGGTGCCATCGCATAAAAGTGCGAAGACGGAGGGGTGCAAAGGTACAGAGATACTTAGGCTAACCAGTGCTGATCCACCAGGTACCAGATTTTGTACGCTGTGTTGGATCGAAAGAGACGACACATATCGACTGGTGCTACACAGCAAAAATCACATTTAATCGCCACCAAGAGCTATAGCGCTGTACCTATGGCCCGGTACAGGCAACACACACAAAGTTCAGTAGTGACGACAACGGTAGAGCAATTTTATTATTTTTACTATAACTGAAATTTTACTATTCATAAATTTTCATTTTAATATTATTAATTTAAAAAAAATCAGTTAATGTAATGGATGATTTCATGGAAGATAATCCAAATCCGATTCCAGATACTAGTTAGAGCTTTAAAACTCCCAGGGTAAAGCATTATCCAGAGAGTATTTCTAGACCCTGGATGGTCTATTTCTGGAGCAAATTAAAGCCATTGAATTTGATACAAATTACAAAAGATTTGACATCACCTTTCTCATAAGTTATAAAAATCTCAACAGTTAATAGAGATAAAATTCGAGTTGTTGTTAACAATTTAAAACAGACTAACGAAATTGTATCCTGTGAATTATTTGTTCTTGAATATCGAGTTTACATTCCATCTAAGGAGGTGAAAATTGATGGTGTTGTCACTGAAACAAGTCTGACAGCCGATGATTTACTTAAAAATGAAGTTGGTCGTTTCAAAAACTCTATGCTTAAGATACTCGAGTGCAAGCAATTGTACTTAGTATCTATTCGTATCGAGTAACATTTTCCAGATATGTATTGTCTAGCCTTGTCTACAAGTAGCGCAGATATGCTAAAAACTGTCATTGATGTCCCCCATCTCGAAACAGAACACGGTTATTTTAGAGTCAGAGGAATCTGACTCTGATGAAAATAGTGAAGGTACAACGTTTGTCACTTCTCAAGGATCAATTAAGAGAAAGAAGTCCTCCACCAAATTACCAAATATCGCCAAAATAAGATCCCCGTGTAGAAACAAAAAAGTCAAAACCTAAGACTGTGCCTCCTGGTCTGTCAAATTCACAAACCAATCCAGGAACTAGTACAATAAGAGACAATAATCATGTGGGCTCAATTTCACTTTCACCAACAGAATTATTGAAATCTTCGAAAATTGTAGACTGGATTTTCTCAGCATTCAATATTTCTGTAGCCCTAAAGACCCTCATAACAGCATTCCTCCCAATAGCTAGAACTTTTTTGAAGTAGTTATCAGCTCAATGGCCAATTATCTCAGGAGTTGTATCATTTGATGGATAATTTATCATGCGCCGCAAATGATTCAATAACTGTCCTGCAATGGAATTGTCAAAGCATCAAATCAAGCCACAACTTGATTCATTTAAAGTTTTATTGCATAGTCAAAAATGTGATGTATTTGCTTTGACATGACTTCAACATTATACGTCTTGATAGAGACTCTCCGTCTGGTGGAGTGCTGTTTGGAATTAATGAATGCTATTCCTTTTATTGATTAAACATTCCTTCGGCTTCTAGTATAGAAGTTGTTGCTTGTCAAATAAACATTAAAGGAAAATACATTTGTATAGCTTCGGTATATATTCCTCCTTGAGCTCAAATTGGATAATGACAGCTAAATGAAATGATTGAAGCCATCCCAGCCCCACCATTGATCCTGGGAGATTTGAACTCGCACGGGATCACTTGGGGTTCTCTCTGCAATGATAATAGATCCTCTATAATATACAATATTATCGACAATTTCAACATGACAGTCGACCTCCTGCACGTCCAAGTGCAATTATCTCTTTGCTCGACATTTATTCGATTAGATTTCACCTGAGAAATATTTCCTGATTTACACGGTAGCGATCATTTACCAATCATCATTTCAATTAGCAGTAACAAATGCATTGGTAATTCAGTTAATATTCCATATGATTTGACAAAAAATATTGACTGGATTAAGTACCAAAGTAATATCTCATGTGTCTTAAATTCAATGGAAGAGCTCTGCTTGAAGAATAATATGACTTCCTCGTTTGTTCGATTCTGAAGGGCTGCAGAACAAGCCCAAACCAAATGATTTCTTGGTCCACCGACTAACAGAAGACCTTTAAAACCTATGGTGGGACAAAGAGTGCTCAGATGCTAAACACGCGAAACAAAATGCTTGCGAGACGACATCAAATACAAGAACATAGCTATTGGAGACATTTTGTCGAAGGTTTGTCAAGAGAAACCTCAATGAGTACTCTTTGGAACACGGCTAGACGAATGAGGAATCGTAACGTAGCAAATGAGAGTGAGTTATACTCGAAACGATGGATGACTTTGCCAGGAAAGTTGGTCCAGATTCTGTTCCTACGCAGAGCATTATTCGAGAGTCTTCCATTGATAGTCCCATTTCAATGGTGGATAATACTTCCATTGATAGTCCCATTTCAATGGTGGAATTTTCTATAGCACTCTTGTCTTGTAATAATAACGCTCCTGGGTTGGACAGAATTAAATTCAACTTGGTGAAGAATCTACCTGACCTCGCAGAAAGTCGTTTGTTGTGTTCAACAAGTTTCTTGAACAAAACATTGTTTCACTTGACTAGAGACAAGTGAAATTTATCAAAAGCCGGGGAAACCAGCTTCATTCACAACTCATTTTGACCCAACGTTGTTGATACCTTAAATAGCTTGTCCGTTTGGGCTGTTCATCTGGGGGTAGGGTCTAAGCGGTGAAAAAAAATCATTAATCAAAAACGAAATTTTTCAAATTTTTGGTTGTTGTTCAACGTGGAAACTACGATTTTTCACGAAAAAAATCCGCCATTTTGTAGCTGTACAACCTCCCCAAAGTAACAAACAACAAAAAGGAAAACATTGCGGTCTGGTTTTTTATATGTAGAAAGTGCGTGCAAAATTTGAAAAAAATGGTGCAGTAGTTTTTGAATGACGATGGACACGGACTTCCAGAACCTGCTTTCGAGAAAAACGCGTTTAAAGTTTTTTGTCTATAAAATCAGTGGAAACAATTTATTACTCAAGGGAGCCCGTAGGTTCTAACATTTTCAAAAAATCATATTTTTTTATAATTTATTATAATGAAACATTTCAAGAATGTTTTGTCGAGTTTTGAAGTCAATCGAAGTAGAAATCTTGCACCTGTGTTCCGAGCTCTTGCCTCTTCGCAGCCATAGATAAAGGAATATAACTTCCAGAGTTTCGTTCCAATAGGCATGAAAATTTCACAGAATATTCTTGAAATATTTTACTATACGAACAAATAAAAAAAATAATTATTAATTTTTCAAAAGTGTTAGACCCTACCCGCCCCTTAACTCAAACAATTGAATTTTATTTCACGTTTTTTCATCATTTGTCATATTTATTAAAACGATATTTTTCATGTACGAAACAGTTGTAATATATGAAACTTCATTTACACACCTTCGTCAAAATCTAACTGGACATTTTTGCCTCACCTACTTTGAGATTTTCGATTTTGAGGATGCTGCACTACGAGCCAGATTGAGCCCGTATAAGTGAGAATATGTACCACAAACCAAATGCGTTTTGTAACTGAAAGGGGTAGCTTTCGAACAGTATATAACATTCCGAGTGAAAATATTATTTTCCGCACTATTTTTTGCGTAAGACCAAAAGAGGCCATTTTCTACCAGGTTTCCCCTACCAGCCGTTTTTGCAGACACTCGTTGACGAAAACTTGTTCGTTAATCATACCTGTAATTATGAGGATCTTTCTTTTCAATTTTCACAACTACAAACAGCCTTCCAAATCATGTACTTTTTTGAAAAATTCGACTGCCTTTAGCCCGGGTTGGTGGTTAAATGCATAGAACACTGGTCTCACAAGCCTGGTCGTATGTTCGAGCCTCGACCTGGAAGGATTCTTAGTGTCAGTAGGATCGTAGTACTAGTCATGCAATAATTCTGTACGCTATGAACAGACTGCGAAGTCTGTAGATACAGAAAGGCCAAATTCCACGAAAGGAATGTAATCCCACGACTTTGCTTTTTGACTTTGAAATGTTCGTCGACCTTAACACGTTATAATGTGGTATAAAACTCAAGACCTGGAAGCTGTTTGAAGTCTGTTTTAACATTTGTTTCATTGTCCATAACCACGTAGTTAAATTTTGTCAGCTCACATGTACTTGTTTTTGAATTGTTTTTTTTACGGATGGAGGTTTTATTACATGGAACGACCTATATCGTGCCGCTTTCTTCGCTTTTTAAACGAAAAATTACGACGTTTTTAATTTCTTAATCACCTCTCGGATAGAATAGATCAAGCTTCGCTTCGCTTATCGTCAGATTCTGGTTTCCGATCCAAAGAAAACTGATCTCCTAAGCGCGCTACTTACTGTTGAACGTGATCTTGCTGTCGTGGGACAAAAACGAATTTTCCACACATTTGCGCAGAAGTATTTTTAATATGAAAGATATGGCTAGATTATGCTATGCGCATAACTTATCATAAACGAATGCTGTATGACTCTGTCGATTTATTGAAATTCCGATAAAATCGAAGGAAAGAATTTGTGTCGAATAACTTGTAAAACACGTTGAGCTAAAAACTTAAACATATGAAATTTGTATTAACACGAATACAAATTTCATATGTTTAAGTATCAAATGTCACAGTAACTAAGGTGAATGCACTAGTAGTTGTATCATTACCAATTGTTTCACTAGCAGGTTACACACAAACATGAAAGATTGATAACTTACCTTTAGAACCTCTGTGGACTATAAAAGTCACATAAATGATTCATGTTTATTTTGGCAATTCCGTAATCACATTATCTTGAAACCCACTCTTCTCTCAGAATAGGAAAACAATTAATTCCTTCGATTCAAGTTTTTATTCCACTGATTTTTCCCGTTTTTCAATATATGTTATATGTTATGTTATATATCATGATCATATATTTGGACCAATCTAAAATATGCATTGGAAGCTCAAGAATAATGTATTTGCATCAACCAGAGATCAAAGATCAATTCGAACATTTTCAACACAAGCTATCTCCAAGAAGGCGATTATTCATAAATCCACCTTACAAAGATTTGCAATTCATTCGACTAATTGATGTGCAAACAAAGGCGACATTGTGTTGGCCTGCAGCGAGAAGTTCATGTGGCCGATTCAATCACACGCAGTGCATACCGTCTGAGATTCTCATAAGTAAGTGCACTACTGAGGAAATTACTTTATAGGTTGGTAGACTCTTGAGTCACGCATTGATTGAATAATTGCCGTTGATTAGTGGACGAGCCCCACAGATAATTACTTGAATTATTGATACTGGTAGATGACGCCGTCATTGTCATCATAGTTAGCCGTCGAGGAAATTAACGGTATTAATGGTTGTAAATATAATCATAGACGTATACATCATAAATGCATAATGATTTTTCGTTTTTGCATGCAGTAGCGCATATAAATAGACTGGCTCCTAGACCATAACGAGAGAGTTCAACGACCTATTGAGAAATTTATATTTTCTCTCTGTCTCTCTTTTTTGTTCGAAAGTAGAAATTGGAATAGTTTTCGGTTGGTGCCACTTGCGCCAATTTGTTCTGATTCCTGATTTTGTATATATCTGTACCAATAAATAATTACGTAATGATTACAGTTGAATATGGTAATAAACCACACGTATATTAATTATATGAACTATAGAAACCGATCGGAAGCATTGAAAACAAAGATTAATCATTTCATGGCATTTACTATTCTATGAAGGGTAGACAACAACCTGAGCTTAGGCGTCATGCACAAATTATGTCACGCTTTAACGGGAGAGGGGGCTTCAAATACTCTGATAAATTGTGACAGGGAGAGGAGGGGGGATTTAGCAAAACGTTATGTCGCGGAAGTTTTATTTTGACTACTAAAAAATCTGTTTTTAATTCTAATTGTCGGCTTTTTTTTGAGACATAGTATTCCAAGATGGTGCTAACGTGTGAAAACAAATTTTCGAAGTAAACATTCGGTTAAGGGAATGTGCCTGGGTTGGCGGTTCAATATATAGGACGCTGGTCTTACAAACCAGTTTCCATATACTCGAGCTCCGACCTGCAATAATTGTTATTGTCAGTAGAATCGTAGCACCAGCCGTGCAATGGGATAGCTCAGGTTAGTTGATCCCCCGTGAGTTTCTCGTGATTGATCAGAAATCAGTTGAAATTGCAAATTGAATCAAATGCATGATACTGAGGAGCAGTAAATCATGCTCAACGTGCAACCTAAACTGACTTAGAGCATGAAATGATCAATAACTCAATAACACCCATGCACGTCACTGTGCGTCCCGGGTTGGCGGTTCAATGCATAGGACGCTGGTCTTACAAGCCAGCTGTCGTCTGTTCGAGCCCCGACCTGGAAGGATTTTTAGTGTCAGTAGGATCCATAGTACTAGCCATGCAATGATTCTGTACACTAAGAATCGGCTGCGAAGTCTGTTGAAACAGAAAGGCCAAATTCCACCACAGGAATGTAATGCCAAGACTTTGCTTACGTCACTGTGGGGAGGGAAGACATGTTAGTTCAACACTTGCTACTATTAGTGACCGAGGAATTCTCTGCATCACCACAAGTGTCACAGGATGGAGTGGTGTTAGTGGAGTGAGAAAATGATCAGGATTTATCTAGGTAAATAATTTAAATTAACTATCAAATTACCGATTCACAACGACGCGTAACTCCGCAATATTTTGATAATGTCATATTTTTATTTAGAATATTGACGGTTGTCAATCACTTTGAAACCAACCGAATCGTCGATTTTACCTCGAAACACGATATCAATGCCAATTGAGAATAATCTACAAACATGCTTATTCACAATAGCCGTTTGATTTATAATAGCCGACATGCATAGTTAAATTTGTAACGAAATGTTAGTTTTTAAACCTCTAGTTTATCTAGTTATCTAGACATTTTTATTGAAGGCCGACATAATCGGCCTTCAATAAAAATGTCTCGCCAGGTATGAAGATGAACGGGTAAAACACCAGCCCAAATATTTCATTTAAACAACATGGACAGAATACTGGCTATTGTTTTCGATTTACTAGTGCTAAAAAGGCTAAATAACATGTTGTTCATGATCGATTATGTTTATTAGTAACACCAATTCGAAATGTTTTTTTTTTCAATCGTGTTCATTAATTTACCCAGGGAAACTATAGAACTTAATGTTAGCTATCAGCGAATGAAATCATGATGATACTATTTGTCAATGAAAATAGATTAAACCAAAATCATGTTTTGTGAAAACGAGAAGTTTACGTAGACTTTTCGTGTGAGAGGGGGATGTTATTGGACAAGCCTACGGCAGTCTACGAAGAGGGATGGAGAGTTCCAAATTTTGGTCTACGAGGTTTATGAACATTCGCCTAGATTCGACCGTGAATCATTCGAGCTGAGTGTCTTTAAATCTGCCTGACTGCCGGTACAAAAAAAATTCGTTTACCACAGATTCTCTGCTACACAAAATCGTACCCCACACAGAATCGCGTAGATTTCGCCTTGGTACACAATACAATATTCACCAAGTGAATGAAACTAGTTCTAGTCTCATTTCACGACAGTAGACACCAGGACCAGCACGATCTTTCACCAGAGAACCGTCCGTATAAAAAGGCGGGTGGGTAATGACAGAGACATAACTAATGTCATGAATACGAAAACAACAGGCATGTTCCTTAACACTTCCGAATATCAATTAGTTGATCACAATTTTTTTTCACAGTTAGAGCGTCCAGACCTGTCCGTAGTTTATTCTTCAGAGCATTAATGACACGATCTTTGTAAAGAATGGCAGTATCATCAACAAATTGTGACAGAGCACCACCACCCGGAAGAGGTGTAATTTCTGAAGTAAAAATGTTGTATAGGATAGGACCTAGAAACTGAAGACTGAAAGTGCATTATTCAGAGAAACCTGGAATGCTCTATCTGCAAGATAATTTTTGATAATTTCAATAAGATACATCGGAAAATTATACCGATGCAATTTTGGAACAATTTTCTTGTTGACGGTGTGAGAGGAAGGGGGGGAGAGAAAGTTGTAACATAATTCATTATACACAGATAAAAGTATTTTGTGAATTTACATCTATATTCATGCACATATTTGGAGCAGGTAATTAAACATAACATTACTTTACAATTCTGTACGTTTCAATATAATTTGATCGCAAAATAAGCGTTAATTGAAAGATACAGTTTTATCAATAGAAAATTCAATGCAATCCAATTTAGTTTTGCACCGATCAAGGTTTTCAATCAAAATTTCGATTCAACTGATGTCTATTCCATGTTACTATTCATTTACATCTCGTGTAAATTTCATTATTTCTTTCTGTGTAAGTTTTTCTCAAAGTTCTTCCTCCGTTCTCAGTATTGCAATCAATACAGTGTAAAATAAATCCAAATAACGTCCCATCCGTTCAACTTTGAATTGGGCCGTAGTTTTTGTTAAACTTGACTACTCGATAAAAAATAATTCGATAGTTACACCCAAATATATGTACGCATGTGTGCAAATATTTGTATTTCTTAATACATATAAATATTGGTGAAGTAAAAGCGATCCTTTATATGTAGAAATATATACACATGTACGAAAACGAGTGAGTGTGTAAGCATACATACATACATATATAAGGTTCGTAAATGGAGGTTTGGGTGTATTATGTCAAATTTTAACCAAAAGTGGAAATCATTCGCGAAATGGTGGCCAAACTGCACGAACATTAAATTTTCTCGATCATCTTTGATTGTCTCGCCAGGTATGAAGATGAACGGGTAAAACACCAGCCCAAATATTTCATTTAAACAACGTGGACAGAATACTGGCTATTGTTTTCGATTTACTAGTGCTAAAAAGGCTAAATAACATGTTGTTCATGATCGATTATGTTTATTAGTAACACCAATTCGAAATGTTTTTTTTTTCAATCGTGTTCATTAATTTACCCAGGGAAACTATAGAACTTAATGTTAGCTATCAGCGAATGAAATCATGATGATACTATTTGTCAATGAAAATAGATTAAACCAAAATCATGTTTTGTGAAAACGAGAAGTTTACGTAGACTTTCCGTGTGAGAGGGGGATGTTATTGGACAAGCCTACGGCAGTCTACGAAGAGGGACGGAGAGTTCCAAATTTTGGTCTACGAGGTTTATGAACATTCGCCTAGATTCGACCGTGAATCATTCGAGCTGAGTGTCTTTAAATCTGCCTGACTGCCGGTACAAAAAAAATTCGTTTACCACAGATTCTCTGCTACACAAAATCGTACCCCACACAGAATCGCGTAGATTTCGCCTTGGTACACAATACAATATTCACCAAGTGAATGAAACTAGTTCTAGTCTCATTTCACGACAGTAGACACCAGGACCAGCACGATCTTTCACCAGAGAACCGTCCGTATAAAAAGGCGGGTGGGTAATGACAGAGACATAACTAATGTCATGAATACGAAAACAACAGGCATGTTCCTTAACACTTCCGAATATCAATTAGTTGATCACAATTTTTTTTTCACAGTTAGAGCGTCCAGACCTGTCCGTAGTTTATTCTTCAGAGCATTAATGACACGATCTTTGTAAAGAATGGCAGTATCATCAACAAATTGTGACAGAGCACCACCACCCGGAAGAGGTGTAATTTCTGAAGTAAAAATGTTGTATAGGATAGGACCTAGAAACTGAAGACTGAAAGTGCATTATTCAGCGAAACCTGGAATGCTCTATCTGCAAGATAATTTTTGATAATTTCAATAAGATACATCGGAAAATTATACCGATGCAGTTTAAACACCAGGCCATCGTGCCACATATTATCGAATGCCTTTTCAATATCCAATGTTGCCATGGCAGTCGTTTTGGACACTTTGCTGGATGACGTTGTTAGTCCTTGTGAGTTAGTGGATGGTGAATCTTCCTTCCCAGAACCCAAACTGTTCTTCCAGTAATATATTCTGTTCATCTGTAAAAGAAAGAATTCGCCTTTGTATTGACTTTTCAAACAGCTTGGATAAGGCAGATAGTAAGCTTATGGGCCGATAGCTCTTGGAAAAGGAAGGATCTTTCCCTGGTTTCAAAACTGGGATAACTTTAGCTGACTTACAGTGGCCAAGCTCCCAGCACTTGTAAAGAATTTTAGCTAAGAAAACAAATGAGCGAATACTCAAATGCTTCAGCTACAAGTTGAAAGTGTTGTCGAAACCGGGGCAGTGTTGGTGATTGCCGATAATTTCACGGAAGCTGCTATATTGCTATCTATATTGTATACAACATTTTCAATCCGGTAGAAGATGCTACAAGAACTCGAGTCTCTCAATGCATGAACCGCGAGAGAATTTTTCTACATTCCTTCGCTCCACTTCATACTCTGAGTATTTCTCGGCCCTTAAAAAAAATTGCAGTCTGATAATGATCGCCGCTGTGTGGAATTTACCAAGAGAGGATCGCAAGTTGACAATTATCGCAGAAAATCGAATCGATGATTCAACTTGATGATTCTCATACTAGGTTGCAATATTTCAAAACCCTTTTGTGGAGCATTCACATACATTTTCATAGATACAACTTATACAAAGATTATATGCACATAGTTAGAATAAGCGGCAATAGTAAAATGATTCTATCGCAATTGTCAACTGCCTGTATAGAATCGGATCGCGAAACGACAATAAGCGACCGTTTGTTGCTTCAGAGAAGATCCCCACAGCGGCGTGCCAACCTTTGATTCTCAGAAATATCATCGAGAGAAATTCGCTCTCGCACTGGTGTCGATTCTATGTTAAATGAGCCATGCCGGGTTTGTGTTGTTGCGATGATTTTCAACTCTCTTTGATGGCACTGATTCAATCGTTGAAGAGTTGCCAGCGAACGTTCTTTGATACGATAAAAGCCATCCTTGAACCGGGGGCTTCATATTTTTGAATTTTTCACAATAGCCATCAGCTCATTCGCAGTGACTCTACTTTCCTCAGGAACCAAGCTGTCTGATTGGTCAACCTCAGCTACGCTATCAGCAACGGCCTAACAATGTTGAGTCCTAAATTTTGAGAACACACAAACTGCTGGCCTAGCGCATTTGCCTTCTCTACTGATGTGATTAAAGGTATTCCTTCAGCTGCATTCTGGCAAATCGATATTAATAAGTTGGTCGGCGATTTGTTGAAATTGGACAGTCGGTGCGATAAGAGTTCCTCCGAGGTTGAATAGGTACTGTTTCTGGTGAAGATCCCAACGTCAGTATTACTGGAAAGTGGTCAGCAGAGAGCTCGTTGAAGACAACCGGAGAGCTATCTATGACGATGTTGCTGATGAATATATATAAAATGGAATGAACTCCCGATCTGAAAAGTCGCGTCGGTTGATTCGGAGCGAGGATGTTGTACTGCCCAGCTTCGTAGTCTTCGGCAAGCACGAATCCGTTTCGATTCTGTCTTTTGTTTCCTCCTAGCTCATGCTGTGCGTTCAGCTCCCTAGCAATGATGAATTTGTTCTGTCGTCGAGTGAGCATAGCCAGATCTCGCTTCAATGATGCACACGTGCCATCTCGAAGATTGGTTTGTTTGAGACAATACGCTGCAATGGTCATGATGAGTCCCATCGTCGTTGTAATCTCAATTCCAATGGCTTTTATAACTTGCTATTTGAATGCAGGCAGAAGCCTTTGCTGAATGGATCGTTTAATGGCAATGACAACTCAACCTCCTCTGGTAGTTGTCCTGTCGAGCTAGTAAATCCTGTAATTGGAAATAGAAATAGAAATTTCAGGTTTAAGATGAGTTTCAGTTAAAATATCAATATTGGCATTCTTCTCTCGAAGAAAGTCGGACAATTCAGTAGCTTTGCTCCTGACTGAGCAAGCATTCCAATTTACAACAACCAACTCATTATATTGCATATTCGATGATGAAGTTCTGCATTCTGCAGTTTCGTAGTTTTGTTGTCATTGTTTTAAAAATTGACGATCAGTTGTTCAGCAGAGAATAAGTTACCAGAGTCATCCTTTGCTTGTGGTCGATTATCCAGGAGGGATTTTGAAGGAAGAATCTTTTTGTGATTAAGCGGCTGGATCTTTTTGATTCCTGGACGGAGTAGCGGCAAATTTGGAATATCCCTCTTCGGTGAAAGCCGTGGGAAGTTAGTTTCATCCTTCTGTGGAACATTCTTTCACGTTGATTGTTTACGGGACGCCTGTTGTCGAATTTTTGTGAACTCAGCACGTTTGGGACACGATTTGCTAGTAGATGGATGGTCGCCATCATAGTTCACATATTTTACAGCGATGTCATCTAGTAGGCAATCGTTGGCATTGTGTGATTCGGCACATTTCCCGCACCGACTTTTCATGTGACAATTGACAATGTGTGACATCCCGATGTACCGGTTTATACTTTTGCCATTCGATGATTATATGAAACAACGATTTTATCGTCTTCCGTTTACTCATCGTGATGGAGCCCTTCTTCAGATGAATCAAGTACAGTTGATCTCGGTACTTTCGATTGTCCGTGTTGTGTCGTTTCATTTTAAGCACCATCACAGGCTTTAGTCCAGGCTCCGACAGTGCCTGCTTTAGTTCGGCTTCCATCATGTCGGGTGGTCCTCGAAGTACATCCTTCATTGGTTTGTTGGCGGCAATATCGAGTGTGAACTATTCCGCTTTTGTCTGCTTTAGGTAACATTCTAATGATTTGTAGTGGTTCAAAGTCGGAAAAGTTATTTTGTAGCTTTCAGTACATAAACGGATTGTTGCCTGTAGTTCTTTGCTGATCAGCGTGTTAAAATCCGAACGTAGAGTCGGTGGGAAGCCCAACAGGTAGAAAGGTGGTATTTTTTCCTTCTTCTGCAGTTTCTCTTCGATATCAACTGGTAGATCAGCGTATTGGTTGTTACTCAGCAAACGGTCTTTTTCCTGTACATCACTTGGCTTCAGACGCTTAGCATCCTTTGGATCCTTCTCGGATCTATGGTGCGAGGCGGCTGCCTATCTAGCTGCGAATAAAAGGTAAAACAAAATCGAAATTAGTAACAGGTTATTCGTCTATCCACGAATGACAAATGACGCTATTTCCCACATGACAGCACGTTTTATACCTGCTACTGGCAGCGGTGTACGGACAGCCCCTTTGCCAAAAATTCATTTTCCTGTTCGCAGAACGGGAAACAGTGACACGATATAAAATAGAGTTAACAGTATCTCGTGGATTTTTTTTACGCAAAAACATGCACACACAAAATGTCTAGCCGTGATAAAGGAAGAAAATTTAAGGGAAAGGTAAAGTGCCGCTCGAACCGGGCTGTTCTATTGTCGTATTGTCGGACAATATTTTCGTCAATCCGATGATGTTTCCACTACACGATCAAAAGTATTGTCAATACTCCTTGTATTGACAATAATATTGAGCCGTATGAATAAAACGTAGCATGCTTGAATTTCGGTAGTAAATGTGCTACGTGTGGATCACGTTCCTGTTAAAAGAAGTGACTTTACTACACAACAACTTTCGAACATGCTACAAACTGTAGTACTTACTACAGGGTTTCAGTAGGTAGCTCTAGAGGTTGCTACTTGTGTGTTTGCTGATAAAGTGAAGTACATAAATTAAAAAAGTGGCTTTTTTGTCGTGAATACGACTTACTTTACTATGGGGCGCCTTTTCAAAATTTACCCTCTGAGAGAGTGATAAGTTTTTGATCGTGAATATCTCCTGTTGTATCTAATAAATCAACATAATTCTTGCTACATGCCATCGGAAATATGATCACAATTTGATGATAAAATTTTCAGTTGTGTGACATAATCTCAAATAGTTCAAAATTAAACTTTTCGGAAATGTTTGGTATAAACGAGTATCAAAGAGGATAATTCAGAAGGCGCGTTTGCCTTTCTCGTATTTTTAAAGCTCATAGCTCAGTGATCTGTGGAAGGATTTATATAATCTAACTACCAATAGAATCGAAAATTTTCAACTTGAACGTGTATTGCAACAACATTGAAGTTTTTCAATAGTACACTATTGAAAAACCTGTTTGATTTAACCCATGACAGCACCAGCCAATCAGAACGCGAGATGTCTGCATCTATACAAGAGCATCCATATAAAAGTTAAGTGGTTCATTTACTACCATTTGCTGAACAACTGTTCCCGAAACAAGACACACACGAGAGCAACATCGAGGACCTGTTGTCTCACTGTTTCCCGTTCTGCGAACAGGAAAAGGAATTATGGCAAAGGGGCTGTCCGTACACCGCTGCCAGTAGCAGGTATAAAATGAAATGTGATGTGAGAAATAGCGTCATTTAAGTTAAAGCAGCTACTCTGAACGCACGAGACACCGTCAGCACGATGGCACTGAAAACAAGTGGAAAGGCAGCCAAAAAGTCCAGCAAGGCCCATTCACTTTTCAGTGCTTTTCGGACAATTCAAAGCACTTTTCAATGCTAAAGATCATCCTAAAGAACTAGTTGAATTTTGTCGCTTTTCTACTATTTTCTGAGCAACTGTTGCCGAAACAAGACACACACGAAAACCATCTCAGATCTAAATGCAGATCTTGTTGATTGTGACAATTCAAGGCACTTTTTCTTTATACTAGTATGGGGTCGTGTGAAAATATGCCATGCGAAACAGGGTTGCCATATATACAGATTAATCTGTATTATTCTTATTGTTATTATTATTATTCTTATTATTATTATTATTATTATTATTATTATTATTATTATTATTATTATTATTATTATTATTATTATTATTATTATTATTATTATTATTACTATTATTATTATTATTATTATTATTATTATTATTATTATTATTATCATTATTATTACTAAAATTACTTTTGAATATCGAAGATCGTCGATACATTTCAGACCAGGCGATTGCAATTGTCTCGTACTGAAATTTCAAGAAGAATCAGATATCTTCGAACTATATAGCTTCAATAAAATAAACTACAAATTTGTCGTACTTAGCCTCCTAAAAAGGAATTGTTTCAAGTTTGGAATATATAGTTGTAGAATAATAGCTGTTTAATGTAACTAATCTGTACTTTAATGTAGGTGCATCGCTTCAAACTCTATTAGTGAAAAAGGGGAAAGCTTGCACAATTCATAACATACAATCATTATACTGATATTCGGAAAAGTGATGAGAGCGTGCCAGTTTTTTTGTATTCACGACATCCAGTTATGTCTCTGACATTACCCACCCGCCTTTTTACAGATGTAAGTATGTTTCTTGCTTTGTGGATGCTTATGTCAGCTTTTCCGGCACTGTGTCGATACGGTATGCAGTAAATGCTTAAATTCGGAAGTAGCATTAACTACATGTTCGAACTTGTTTTTTATTCATACCAAACCGCGTTATACTCTGTGGACTTTGCTTTTGAGAAGGTACTACAAACAACAGACTTTTCTACATTTTATTCATACGGCCCAGTGTGTCGCGAAAAAATAGAAAATAATTTTCGTTTGTATCCGTGACGACACACCGATCCAATATAGCGCATGTTTCTGTGCCATCGGTTGGCGTCATTTCATGAATGGTATATAAATATATCAATATTATCTTTTTCGCATTGCGTGAGTCGAAATAGAATGTGTTCGTGACGGTGAAAACTTTGTCTATTTCCATTTTGATAAATCTAATGCTTTTGGTACCAAAGAGAAAATTCGATTAATTCTTTATGATGATCTGTAGCACTGAAAAGTGCTTTGAATTGTCACGACCAACAGGATCTGCATTTAGATCCGAAATAGTTATTTGCGTGTACATGACTTCAGCTGGCAGGTTTCTGCTGTGGTTTCACTGTGTGGCCGGCCCGATGTTACTCTCATGTGTGTCTTCTGTAACCTTTGCTCACAAAATGATGGAAAAAGTGCAAAATCACTTTTTATATCGCTGGAGCAGCACATATTTTGTTCTCTTTCTCAGTACGCATGCTGATTGGATGGTGCTGCAATGGATCAAGTCAAACAGGGTTTTCAATAGTGTATTATTAAAAAACTTCAATGTTGTTGCAATATACGTTCAAGTTGAAAAATTTCGAATCTATTGGTAGTTAGATTATACAAATACTTCCACAGATCACTGGACTATGAGCTTCCGAATTACGAGAAAGGCAAACAATCGTCATGTGTTTCCCTCTTTGATACTCGTTGATACCAAACATTTCAGAAAAGTTTAATTTTGAACTATTTGATATTATGTCACACCACTGAAAATTTTATCATAAAATTGTGATCATATTTCCGATGGTATGTAGCAAAAATTATGTTGATACGTTAGATGCAACAAGAGATATTCACGATCAAAAACTTATCACTCTCTCAAAGGTTAAATTTTGAAAAGGCGCCCCATAGTAAAGTAAGTCGTATTCACGACATAACTCATAGAGTTATCGCTCTAAATAACCAGACAACCACTTCTCACGAAGAGGATATCTCACTTTGAATGTTTTGAAAGAAAAGCTGCATGTGAGAGTTGAGTTCGGTGAGTTTTTTGATTTTAATTTGTCGTCCAATTTGTTTTATCGTAAGCTACTTGACCTTTTTCGTGTTGTGTTTCATGATAATTTAGCCTAAGTTGAATGATTTTTAGTTTAGTTTACTTTATTCATTAAGACACCTATTGTCAGATGGATTATATAGCAACAAATAAACAAATAAACTAGGAGCGAGTATATACTCATCCCAAGTAAACATTTGACACCACAAGCGAGTGTGGTTAGTAGCATAGTATATAGGGTTACTATTCCAAATCCCTATAACTTTAAGCTGGTATGCACAAGATAATGCTTCTGGTTTTAGGAATACATGTAGTGGTTTAACTTGTAGTAGAACACATGTAGTGGCACCTCTAGAGCAGCAGTAGGAGTTGTCGTGATTGCTCCTGTCATCACCATTAGGATCATCCTTGGGAAATGATTTAGCCTGGACTGAACTGTTGCAACTTCTCCTTCCTGCCACTATACAAGACATCCATATACTAAAATTGGTCAAACAATAGTTGTCTAGATCCAATGAATGTATCTGGGTTTGAGTCCCCATGGTTTTCCAAGAGCTAGTTTGCGTTGGCCGAAAGCCATGCAAGCTCCCTTAATCCTGGAGTCAAGATGAAAAAAAGCTATGATTTTTTTTCAAATTGTAACTTGATCAATGGCTCAATAGTACTTTCAAACGAGCCTAATTTTGTTGAAATCGGTTCCACCAACTTTAAGGAAATTTAGCGGTAAAAAAACAATACGTTTTTTTCATTTATATCACTTATACCATTATATCTCCGAAACCAGAAGTGACAGCAATTTGATCTACAAACCAGATAAATGCTCCAATAGTAGCTTTCCAACGAGCCCATGCTCGTGGAAATTAGTAAAGCCATCTCTTAGAAAATAAAGCGGTAAGAGAGACAGTGGGTTTAGTCGGTAACGTAACTTATACCTCTATATCTCAGGAACCAGAGGGGACAGTTGTTTGATATTAGAGCTTGATCAATGGCTTAAGGTGAAATGTAGCGTCATAAAATGCGCGCAAAATTTTATCCGCTTCAGTTGAACGAACCGTCGCACAAAGCGTACCAAGAAAAACGGCCACATAGAAACAAGAACTTTTTTCAATGATTGAGCGCAGTGGGTTTACCTCTCGTTATATTGACTTGTAAAAAAGACTGGACGTAATGGATTTTCGAATCTTTCACACTTTGAATATATGCTAATTCAATCGTTATTGTTAGTGATTACTCTTACACTAGAGCTATAAATAATGAGTAATTATGAATGACTAACATGAGGCTATATGTATATGTATTGACCAACTTGCTAACCATGTATATGCCTGAGTTTAATAGCAAGCATGGATTCTCCTTCAAAAGAACGATTGAAGACAAGAGAACATTCAAGTATTTTTGATATCTTTGCCAGTCGTTCACCAGGCCCTTCCCGCCGATGAGATAGAATTTACGTAAAAGTATTTACTTGACATGCATGATAGAGCGCGGTCGAATTTACTTATCGAATACATTCAATGCCAATATATTCCATTCTAATTGACTTTCATTATCATCTTCGAATAAGTAGAAAGTATTATTTATGTTGTGTCAATAGGATCGTAGCACTAGCCATGTAATCGAAGCTATGCTATGAGTCGGCTGCGAATTCTGTTAAATCAGAAATGCCAAATTTCTCAAAAGGAATGTAATTCTAAGACTTCCACACCCAGACATTTTCCTGGTGTAGATTCAGTATTCTCCCATTACTGTTCCACCACTCCTTGTCTGCGAAGTCTGTTGAAACAAATGGTCATATTCAACAATAAATGTAATACCAAGACCTTGCAATGCATTGAATTCAACAGAATTGCACATTATTAGCATTATAAATGACAGTTACTTATAAAATAAACGATATCTTACAATACCCATTTTATTGTATTCAACTAGTTTTTATTTCAACAAAAAACCCAAATGCTGCATAAATTCGCGTCATTATTTTATATGTAATTTTTGCTCACGATATAATGCCACCGTGCCTACCGTGCATTTCTCACACCACCTCAATGCGAAACAGCAGTGCGCAAGCAATAAAAAAATGCGGAAAAGTTTATGTAAACTTTTTCAAATTTCGGTTTTTCTAGCTAATATTTTATAATTTTGAGTTGCATTATCAGATTCTTTGTGAAATTCTGCTACAAACACTACTTTTCAGTTCTAAAATCATCCCCGTGGAACGGAACAGTAACCGTTTATACATTTCAAAAACCAATTACGGCTCGGCAAAGCAAAATTTCAAAATTCTAAGAATACTTAGTTATGATAAATTTGATTTCGAAAACTTAAGTGTTTTTGGTTTTTTGAAAATCGGTCTAGTTTTTGAATAATTGATCAAAAACGCGATTTTCGCATTCCGCTACATTTCACCTTAACAGTAGCTTTCAAACGAGCTTAAGCTTGTTTAAATCGGAGCAGCCATCTCCAACAAAAACTAACGCCAAAATATCTTTAAAAGATGCGCACGATTCTGAAATAGTAACAGATGGTAAAAAGAGGCGGGTGGGTAATGTCAGAGACATAACTGGATGTCGTGAATACGAAAACAACTGACATGTTACTTAACACTTCCGAATATCAATTAGTTGATCAATTGTATGATGCAAGCATTCCCCTTTTCCACATTTTTCGCAAAAACAAATAAGGCTTCACTTGATCTCGATTACTGTGAATTCCACACAGCGAAAAGTTTCCCTTCGATTTGCAAACAACAAATCCTAATAGTTCCTTAGAAAATTTTTAGAGCCATTAGAACGGCTGATTTTGTGTAATGCTCTCCACCGTTGCTTTTTCGCCAATGCAAACAAATGACTGGCAGCTGTGACGTAATCGCTCTTGTCGGAGGCGAAACTAGCTTCGCAAATTACACAAAATAGATCTGCTCGCAGTGGCGATAGAATCCAAACTGATCCTATTTTTGTTGAGAGGCTTGTTTTTACCTGATTTCGTTTGTAACTTTTTCACTAATGGACGGTCCTAACGGCTATAGACATAACCGCATACAGAATTTTAATGTCGATTTTTTCATTTCGGATTTGCATTTGATTGAAAGAAACTATCCGGATACTGTACGGGATTCATTCCTGCCAAAGGCCATTCAGAAGCACCAAATTGTGGAACTAACTACGATATTGAACACTGTTCCGATCATTTTCTCGAACGATTTGTTGTACAGCAGCAGATATTTTGTTCTCTTCCTCAGAACGCGTTCTGATTGGCTGGTGTTGACATGAAACAGGGTTTTCAATAGTGTACTATTGAAATACTTCGATGCTTTCGCTATACACGTTTAAGTTGAAAAATTTCGATTCTATTAGTAGTTAGATTATATAAATCCTTTCACAGATCACTGAGCTATGAGCTTTAAAAATACGAGAAAGGCAATCGCGCCTTATGAATTATCCTCTTTGATACTCGTTTATACCAAACATTTCAGAAAAGTTTAATTTTGAATTATTTGAGATTATGTCACACCACTGAAAATTTCATCATAAAACTGTGATCATATTTACGATGGCATGTAGCAAAACTTATGTTGATTCGTTAGATACAGCAAGAGATATTCACGATCAAAAACTTATCACTCTCTCAGAGGGTAAATTTTGAAAAGGCACCCCATAGTAAAGTAAGTCGTATTCACGACAAAAGATTCTGAAAAAATACCGTAATTCTGTTGACGATCTTAACATAAGCACAATTAATCAAATAATTCGTTCAATTTGGGCTTTTAGTAGAGCTTCAGTCTAGCCTTGAAAACGTCACAGTTAAAACCACCAAAACACAACGATGCATGTGCAGACTCCCCTAATACTCATACAGTGCCCTTCACTAACGCCGTCATCATCGCATGGATGAAAAATTGATCTGAGGGCAGAAAAGGTTAATGTGAAACGACGATCGGATAACATTATATTTACAATCAACAAATATGTTAGCTACCATACTACACTTGGTAGTTGCACATTGCAACGGATGTAACTGCTTAGACTTGCAGTAGTGAGGCATTAAATAAATCATCTCGTTCTAAACAAATCTTCCAGTACCATTCATTGATCAATAGTGCAGTTATACTGTTGTACTTTGAATAAATGGTCATACATCGATTTATCTTTTCGCAGAAATAGTGGATGTAGATTATCATGCAGTTGACACCGTTGACAGCAGTTCAGCCGCGGAATAATACCAGTGAACCATAAGTTGCACATTGTTTTTATTACTTGGAATCTGCAGTTTGATTTCATATGGGAAAATTTATATCCCGTCATCATCATCTCCTATTGCCAAAGATCGATAAAAACTTTAAAAATGCTTGTTTCCTATCGTTTTTCAAATCTCCGCTGTCCTAATAGATCTTATTATTTATTCCTTTTTTTAAACTAGAACCTAGAGCCGTTTCAACATAGCACGTAAAAATACAAGTAACTAATCTCGTAATAAGAAGCAAGCTCTAGACAAGCAAAGATATTCTACAACAATAAACTCTGAAACACGATGTTTTACTTGTAAAAATAATTTTATCGACGCGGCGTGAGCGGCTCACATCTTACAACTTCTAAAACATGTTCTATGAGATAAGACAGATAATACTTTCTGTAAATGAGCTCGCAGTTAGCAAAGTACGTCGTTGGTCCATGTTTTCGAGGTGATTGATCTAAAAAGCTGCCTATTTATTTATGCATAGTGTTATGTATAGCATGAATACAATGAAATTGTAGCACTTGTACTGTGTGAATGTTTAATAAATTCAATTCAGTGTTCAGCCAAATTTTAAACCATTGCATAGAACGTGACCTGCTATCTCTACTTTTGATTATTTACCCATTTGCCTTTTCATATAAGATTGTTCTCAAGTTACACTGCACAGAAAAAATAATTAAATTTTCGAGAAATGTAAACCGATAATGATGAGTAAATATTAGCGGAACCAACAATTCATTTAAATATTGTCGACTGCGCCAAATCGCCATAAAATTTTCTTTTCATACTCTGATTTCACAATATTTAACTGCGATTAATAATATAAATAACAAATTATGCAATGAATTATAAGGCTATATCAACGGTTAATTTTAAACAAGCAAGGTTTACTATATACACAGTACGAAAAAATCTTGTGATTCTGCATCTTATAAGATGCACATAAATGGAATTTTCTTTTCATACTCTGATTTCACAATATTTAACTGCGATTAATAATATAAATAACAAATTATGCAATGAATTATAAGGCTATATCAACGGTTAATTTTAAACAAGCAAGGTTTACTATATACACAGTACGAAAAAATCTTGTGATTCTGCATCTTATAAGATGCACATAAATGGAATTTTCTTTTCATACTCTGATTTCACAATATTTAACTGCGATTAATAATATAAATAACAAATTATGCAATGAATTATAAGGCTATATCAACGGTTAATTTTAAACAAGCAAGGTTTACTATATACACAGTACGAAAAAATCTTGTGATTCTGCATCTTATAAGATGCACATAAATGGAGCGTCGAATTTCACACAAATTTATATTCAAGAACATGTAGAATTGTGTGATTTGAAAATTACATGGCTTGAATTCGAATGAAATAAAAAACAAAAGATCGATAGCAGCAGCGCGATTTGAACCGAGAAACATTAGATCACAAGCACATCGGTTGCCTGACTGAACCACAGTGCTCACATCTGTTCATAGAATAATTGATACATATAAAACCATACAGCGGCATTGGCTAGCCGAGTGCAAATTACACTAGGAGCGTGTAAAATTCTGTGCGAGTGCAATGATAACGTCATTTGAAAAATTAAATTGTTGTGAATTGTATCGTTTGTAGAATTCTGTCACCAGTAAAATTCATAATTTTTTTCTACATACATCCATGCATACATAAAATCCGAAAAAACATGCTTCGCAATGAGCTTATTATTTATACATTGCTTCAATAATTACTACGGTGTTTAACAAATTATATAATGTAATACTAACATAAAACCTTTAACGATAATGCAAATAATAAACAAAAAACTAGAAGGATCAGACTCATTAGGTTGTTCGAGCTATTGATATAGACAAACAGTTCATCCAAGCCAATCGTTCCACAACACAAACTTTTTAGCTTTGTTTGAATATTCGAAAAACATCGAGCACGCGAACCAACAAAAAAGACTGTTTGCCAAAATTTGTATTTGTTGTTTATACGACTAAATTATGAGTTGCCGAAATATATGCAATCATATTTAGCACTATAAAGCTTACATGAACGGTATTCAGGTATCGGATCCCTTCACGCCAAATTTTTGTTCAAGTTTGGCTTGTAGGCAATCATTTTTATAGCGTTAAATTTTGCTTGGACATGTGCTACGCAGAGAATTTTATAATAAAATGTGTTTCTGTAATCAAAACTGGAAATCAATCGGAAGCATTCAATAACTATTTTCTAATTCATTCAAATCACAAGCTTTTCAGTCAACAAACGAATAACATTAGATCCAAGCAAGCCTGTCAGAGCATGGAATCGTTTCGTATTGCTTTTCGTGACGTTCGCTGCCTGGCTACAACATCCCTTTAGCATGTTTCATGTGAGACTGAAGCTTTAGAAATAATTTCCTTTATATTTCTAAATTCGTGTGCTTCCGCAGTATTGCTTTTGCATTAAATGGCCAATCAGAGCGATAATTTCTAGCTGATAAATCGCTTACTCCTTCCAAACATCGTATTCGTTAGGGAAATCTAGTAAACCAGCATGGTATTTTAGATTGTTGGTAAACAAAATAGGACACTACTCGTTATTGATCAAAATTTCAATTATACATAATTTAAAATACGTTGCTTAATACATACAAATCGACATGTAGAAATATTTCCAATCAAAAGGTAAAATAATATTACTAATTGTTACAAAATTGACTGAACTGTAAATGTTAAAAATCTGACCATATTTCTGTAGATATTTCTAATTTGCACCCCTATATAGAAAACCAAGATCAAAAATTCCACATAAAAAAAGAATAGTAAGTATAGTATTCTTCTTTTTACTAAGAAAGAAGAAGAGTGCTACGGCAAGGTGATAGACTCTCTTATCTAGTATTGCTTTGAAAGGTGTAATTCGAAGAGTCCGTACAGCTTCTCGGCTTCGCAGACGACGTGATTATTGTGACACTCAACTATAAGAAGATGACGGAAACATACATCGGACTGAAAGTTGAAGCTAGACGTAGGAACTAGGAATCATGTCGTAGTTCAGTTCAGGGTCGTTTATCTTTTTGGTCACCGGAGAAATTTCACTTCACTATTTTATTGGGGCGGACTTTCTTCCCAACCTGTGGTCACTGAGTAAATCGTTTATTCGGCGGAAACAGAATTACACAAAAAAACTAAACAAAATGGACGACACAGCTTGTATAAAGAAAGACCGTACAATTTAATTTTTTTTAACTCTATATATTTTCAGCGCACGACAAAAAAAACACAAAATGGTTCACTTTTTTCTTGCGCTTTTTATTTTGTAGAAAAACTTAGCTTCGACGCTCCGTTGCGGCCGTGATGACCGTTGGTCGACTTAGTGCACTCTGCTGACGACGACGGACGGGGTGACACGGACTTCAGGGCGGTGGAACAGCAACTCGTCTCCAGATGAAGCAGCAACTCGGCCTATCTGTATCGGAGCCCTCCGTTTCGCGTGAGGAAGACCCAGTGAGTGGTACTGTGCACTATTAACCGATCGCGAGTGTCTGACGTATGATCGAGTGGGACATTTAACTTATTGGTCTTTGGACTTTCCCCGGTTTTTCACTACGGTGGCGTTATCAACGCCTGCCAAACACAATTTTTCTTGCCCTTCACTGACCGGGAATGCACTCACGTCGTGCTAGCACTATTTTTAGTAAAGCCGGGGAATAAAAACCTGTTTTAATCCACCTAGTGGTGTAATGATGCCTTTCTCATATCAATCAAACTATCATATATAATACTGTGGTATTCTTCAAAATTATTTTTCTTCGATTCTCAAAAGAATAATCGAAATAGATTTGTTTGACCGTCTACTGATAAAAACTATCAATTGGAAAAGATTTGAGGTCGATTTAGAAAACTTTTTAAGGTTTTTCGCTCTTTTCAGTGATGGTATAAAATTTTTAACACACTTTACCCTATATTTCCGGATCCGGATGAAATTCAGGAATTACGTATGGGACCACAGGACCTTTCATTTGAACCTAAGTTTGTGAAAATTGGTCGCGCCATCTATGAGAAAAGTTAGAACACATATTTTCATTTTTTTGCACATTTTACCCCATGAAGTTAGTGCAAAAAACGTTACATACACAAATACGCACATACACACACACACACACACACACACACACACACACACACACACACACACACACAAACACACACACATACACACACAGACATTTTGCGTACTCGACAAACTGAGTCGAATGGTATATGACACTCGGCCCTCCGGGCCTCGGTTCAAACGTTGGTTTTCACAGTGATTGCATAACCTTTCTATATGAGAAAGGCAAAAAAAAAATTTTCTTCGATTCTTAAAAGAATAACCGAAATCGGTTTGTTTGACCGTCTACTGATAAAAACCATCAAATTGGAAAAGATTTGAGGTCGATTTAGAAATTTTTTTAAGGTTTTTCCCCATTTTCAGTGATGGTGTACAATTTTTAACACACTTTACCCTATATTTCCGGATCCGGAAGTCGGATCCGCATGAAATTCAGGAATAACGCATGGGACCACAGGACCTTTCATTTGAACCTAAGTTTGTGAAAATCGGTCGCGCCATCTATGAGAAAAGTTAAAACACATATTTTCTTTTTTTTTGCACATTTTACCCCATAACTCTCGAACCGGAAGTCGGATCCAAAAAATATTCAGGAATTTTGTATGGGACCTCAAGACCTTCCATTTGAATCTAAGTTTGTGGAAATCGGATCAGCCATCTCTGAGAAAAGTTAGTGCACTTATTTTCACAATTTTTTGCACATTTTACCCCATAATTCCGGAACCGGAAGTCGGATCCAAATAATATTCAGGAATTTTGTATGGGACCACAAGACCTTTCATTTGAATGTAAGTTTGTGAAAATCGGTTCAGCCATCTCCGAGAAAAGTTAGTGCAAAAAAACGTTACATACACACATACGCACATACACACACACACACATACACACACACACACACACACACACACACACACACACACACACACACACACATACACAGACATTTTGCGTACTCGATGAACTGAGTCGAATGGTATATGACACTCGGCCCTCCGGGCCTCGGTTCAAAAGTCGGTTTTCACAGTGATTGCATAACCTTTCTATATGAGAAAGGCAAAAACGATCCTACCGCACTTGCCCCACTCGATTACCGTGATCGAAACAAACGTTCGTGCGGATCTTCGACACGGATAACTACGGAGATCCCTTTTGGGATCGACTTGGACTGTGGTTCAAAGAAACGGATTGTCACTTTTGGCGGGTGACACGCTGCTGCTGTCTTTACTTCACTGGGTCAGAATCTACTAGTCCTCCGCGAAGGTTTTCCCGCGGATTTTATCTGCTTGGGGTCCGTTTTCCATCTCATACCCACCGCCACCCTCAAAGCATGCCACCCCGCATATAATGTTGCGATGATGACGATGATGACGACGATGACAGTGTGCAGACAGATGACGGTTACAATATTTTATCGTTTTATTATGGTTGGTGTCCTGAACTGTGTATTTGAATTTTAGTACTTGCAATTTTATATGTATATTTACTATTTTGTTTCCTTTTGCCGAAATAATCATAATTTATAAATAAATTTGTATAAAGAAATATATGAATTTACGAATGTAAATAAATGAATAATATAAATAAATAAATAGTGTAAATAAATGATTGTAAATATATAAATGATTGTAAATATATAAATAAACAATAAATAAATGGAAATAAATAAATAAATCAACAAAACCCTACTTTTGACACCAACCTTTGCTATTGAGCAGAACTTAAACATGACTCAAACATGTAAACACGGAGTATGAACGCGATTGACGTTTAAATTCTACTCAGACATTTACTGACAATGAAATAAACAAAAATTTACAATATTTGAAAAATATATACAAGCTTGCCTCAGTGACCAAACTACATTGTGACCAGAGAATAACAGGTCACAAATATCGAGGGGTCTTCCCATTATAGAGCTCACAACTCACTGTCACAGTTAGACTGACTAACCAACCTTTGCCGAACGATAAATTTAAAGAGGTTGAATCATACTATTGCAAAAGTGGTAACCGGCAGTATTGAAAATGTTATTGATTATAAAAGCTAGAGGCTCTGAACAGATGGAGTTTGTGGATAGTACAAATTTTCTTATAGTCAACATATGTAATGGAACTCGAAAGAAAAAAAAATATTCCAGGAAAATCCGGAAAGGTTCGGTCAAAGTGCTGAAGATACCGAAAGCAAACACACTCTAAGTGTGGAAAGGAGTCAGATATTGTAAGGAGAGGGCTGATTATTTTTGAAAATTTCTTGGAGATGTATTTCTTGCATAAAAAGTACATAATAATTTAGAAACATATCTTTTAGAATCAGTAACGAAGTAACTCCATATGTTTCTAAAAGTACAATCCACTGAGTTTAGAAGTTTCCTCCAATTGAATTAAAAGAAAATGCAAAATGCACCAAAGCCTAAACCTCATCACATGTAGACATATCTGTTCTGTAGTAAGTAATATATGAAGATTTTAATTTTCTCATTCGGAATAATTCGATTTTCCAGTTCATGTTGCATAACATTGGAGCATGGACTTTACCTTTTCAGTTTTAAGTAATCTGGCTCAACGTCCCAGAAATGATGGCCCGCCATATTTATGACAACACCAAGCAATATTCTTCAGTTGGAGAGCTCAAGAAAGCAATAAAGAAGGAAGTTGGTATTCAAAAATAAGAGAAATTACTAGTCAATGTATTACTGTTGTTGTTGTTTTTATTGATTTAGCACCAGTTTTAATGTATTACTGTTTATTACCTCAATAAAGGAATTTATAAGGAAAATCGTATTTTTTTCTGTGTTCGTATAAATGTGGGACACGTCCATTTCCACTAAAACTCTCAAAATCAGACGCACGTGCTACCAAATTTCGGGAATTGGTATTGATAACAAACTCAGAAAACTTTGTGCAGTTGGCTTGAATAGGAAAAAGTTATCCTATTACCGTAAAAATCACACTACTAGGTGGATTTGAACATGGTTCATTTTTCTTATATAGAAAGGTTATGCAATCACTTTGAAAACCTACTTTTGAACCGAAGCCCGGAGGGCCAAGTGTCATTTACCATTCGACTCAGTTCGTCGAGTACGCAAAATGTCTGTATGTGTGTGTATGTATGTATTTTTTTTTGCATTCACCTCTCTCGGCTTGACCGATTTTCATGATACTTAGATTTCAATGAAAGGTCTTGTAACCCCATACAAAGCTCCTGACTTTATTCAAATCCGACTTCCGGTTCCGGAATTACAGGGTTATATGTGCAAAAAATGAAAAAGAGTGCACTTACTTTTCTTAGAGACGGCTGAACCGATTCTCACAAACTTAGATTAAAATGGAAGGTATAATTGTCCCACACCAATTCCGACTTCCGGTTCCGGAATTATAGGGTAAAATTTGTTAAAAATTTGATACCGTCACTTAAAGCGGCGAAACAAAACACGTAAAACAATTTCTAATGTGGCCTCGAAACTACTCCAATCGGTAGCTCTTATCGGTAGACAACCAGTCAAATCGATTTCGGCTATCCTGGTTCCCAATTTCCGATTCCGGAAGCACCGGAAATAGTGGTTATATATTCCAAAATGGATCTCACTCACCGATTTGCACAAAAATGAAAGATCTTATAGTTCCATATTGAATTTCTGAATATCGTCCGCATCTGACTTCCGGTTCCGGAATTACAGGATGTATATCGTCCCTAAATGCGGCGAAGTAAAAAACGTAAAACATTCCAATTGGTAGTCATTGTCAGTTGACGGCCTGACAAATTAATTTCGGCCTTCCTGGTTCCCGATTTTCGACTAACGACCGAAAGTTGTAGCCATAGACTCAAAAATGGATCCCAGCTCCTTTTCTTGAAACGACTTCGATTATACCGGTTCCCGGATTCCGGTTTCGTGAGTACCTGCAATATTGGAACTCATTTCGTTTTCTCAGAGATGGCCTAACCGTTTCACTCTGTAGGTTATACTAGTTTATGGAAAATTATTTTGTAGAATACCACACATTTATATACGAGAATATGTGAGATATGAGAGAGGCATTATCACACTACTAGGTGGATTGAAACAGTTTTTTTTTATATTCGCCCGATTGAGCAGCACCAAAACCGTCGAGAGCAAGAAAGGTATGGAAACGTGATGAGTTCTCTCCTTTTTGGTTATCTAATACAGCTGGAAATTCAATTCATAAAAAATCCTGATCATATTTTCAATAGCATGGAGAAAGAATGATGTTGTTATCTTTGATACAACTTGAGATACTCGTGATTAAAAACTTATTGATAAATTTAGAAAGGGTGCTCCATAGTAAAGACGTATTCAGGTCACAAAAATAATTCTTCGTTTTAAACCATTGTGTTCCCTTTGAGAGCAGGTTGGTATGATAAGTCTAGTACTGTATTAGTTTATTAACAGTTTCTACAATCGTCACGCCTTTGCTCTAACTAATCAATATCTCGACAGTGAGTAGAGCGTGATCAGACAAATAGTGATCGGAGTGAATCTATTATACAAATATATATATGAAAGGGGGTTTTTAGCAAAAAAAATCTTCAATTTGCATAATAGATTTACACCGATCACTATTTGTCTGATCACGCTCTACTCACTTACTCAGCAAAAATATATATTCTCTCGATGAATTAATTCATGATATGATGCTATTAAGACAGACGTATACACTAAACTATTATTGCCGAGTTTCAGCAAAATTTTGCTAAAGTTTGTAGTGCTGGAATGTCCAGCAAAAACTGCTAGCAACCGTTCCTGAAACTCCCAGTTGTTAAAATTCAACCGAAAATCAGTAAATAATTTTCGTTTCTGCTGAACATTTCAGTGAACTAATGCAGAAATTAATTACAGCATTTTACTACAATCTCAGTAATTACGATGTAATTTATTAACGCTTAGACGTTCACTGCTTATTACTACATTTACGATGTTCTACTGAATTAGTTACAGCAAATCATTTTTCCGAACAAAATACGAAAATTTCGTGTGTAGTATGTGTACCGATTGGTTTGAATTGCATTATTTAGAATGTCCAAAAAATACATTGTTCAGTACAAAGTGATGGTAAGTTATATTTGTCCATGTTTGAAAGACATCATGTGTCATGTGCGATTTGAAGAAAACTCAATAGTTTTGAGGCCCTCATATCTCAGAAGTTAGGAATGCGGGATATAGTAAATTTGCATTTAAACGAACTGTTGAAAGCAGAGTATCCAAAATTCGAGTAAAGTTAAACTAAAATTCTAGCGGTTAACGCATTCATAGCATTCATCGTTTTATTTATTCTAATTTATTTAAAAAAAAATCTGTCTAAGTGTTCATCAACGAATGGAAACCTAGAGAAAAGTTTTACGATTGTAAACCACAAAAGCTGTTCTTAATTAACCAGCTAAGTTAGCTGTAATGGCAAATAAGACAGTACTGAGAATACACCCAATAAACAAAAAGTACCAGAAACTGTATCATCGAGATAAATATCAGCTAAAGTCGATTTGAAGCATGACGACCGGCGAATATGAAAACTTAGAAAATTGACAATTCCATAGGTTAACCTCTTTAGAACCACTTAAGATCTGAATGTCATTAACGAATTAATGTCCATGTGAAGTTTTTACTTGACACTTGATTTAAAGTGAACAATTTTAACATATAACATAAATTTAAACTGAAGTAGCTAAAATAAACTCAACGGAACTGATTCTTATTCCATTACATCTTACACTTTTACAACCAGTATACTTTGAATTTGATAATCATAGGCAGTGCATTTATTTCGTTAACCTTATTAGTGTTATTTTGGCCTACAATTTGATCAATTCGCAAAAGTGAGTGAAAAACTTACCTAAAACCGGAGATGGCGTTGAGCAGACTGCTTTTACCAGCACCAGAAGGTCCCATAATTGCCGATAATTGTCCATGTCGAAAAACACCGCTCACACCCTTCACGATGGTTTGTTTGGTACTTTCGCTAACTGTAAGGTGAAAGGCACAACTGTTAATGTTATCGTTTCGTAGAGTCAGTTTATAGCTATAAATGTGGAAGATTTTAACCATAGTCTTACGAGACCAAACTTATGCTCTACTCGTTGTACTTCAAAGACGTTGTGATGTTGAAATACCTTATGTATATTATGACGATGGCCTTCTAGATAGAATATTCAACTATAATTAGTGACTCATATACTTACTGAAACTTTTTCGAACATTGACTTCATATACTATATCATGGAATTCTACGTTCTTCGCCATTCTCGGTTCTGCATATGCACAAGCTGCAACACATCAAATAAATGTAAGCTTTTTGCTCTTATTCGTACCGAGCTCTCCGTTCCACTGCATCAACTGTCGTGAGAGATGTTTCACTTTGTACACTTCAATGTCAGAAACTTTTCTCTATGCGATATTAGGCGCCACTCTCGGAATTATTTTGGAGCTCCCCATCCATTCAGCTGTTGTTTTAGTGTCGGTGGCTGTTTCTCGATTTTATTATATAAAAGAATAGTTTCACTTTTCTCGACGTCTGTCTCAGCGATCTACGATAATAAATAATGAAGGAGAATAAACCAGTTGAATGACAAATTGTTTATAGTGTAGATTCATTGATGTATTTATTTATTAAATGATACATTGATTCAAATGTAATTGTACATCACCATTATCATCATCATCATCATCATCATCATCATCATTATCATCATCATCATATTTTGCAAGTTTGGTTTAAATCTACCTAACCATAATATTTGCTGTTATAGATATATACATCGAAAACGATTCTCTCGTCTTAATGTATTGGCCTGCAATAACGGGGACGCATTTAATTGCCCATCTAGTGGCAGAAGTTGTAACGTATGTAATCATTCGATACAAACTACAACCTTGGCCACTGCTCGGTTAAGTTCATATCGGTTGAAAACAAGTCGAATCAGGTAAGAGGGCAAAAAACTTCGCTCACACGGTAAGCTACTGCAACCGGCTTCTCAGAATCACTTAATAATTTCTACCTTAGTCGTAGGTCACTTACTCACTGCAGAATATGAGAACTATTTCGGATTTTTAATTAAATGTACTAACTCCATGTACGGTAGAAGTGAAATCTGAATTTAAAAACGCGTTCTAAACAGCAGGTGAAGGTTCTGTACTTTAGAATGTTGTTGGCTATCAAAATGTTCAGTTTAGTTTTATGATTGAGGGCACATTCAATCATTTTATTTTATTTTCCAATTAACCAAACTTTGTCCTTGTAATAATTAAAATCCAATCGTATCTTCAAGGTTCTGTGAAACGAACAATTGTCGTTTACGTGCGAGATATTGTAAATAATGTACAGTTTTGGTGCCGTATTCCGATATGAAATTTGGCAGTATTTTAGGTTGCCCACATAATGATGCTTCGCAATCTTCATTAAGTGCTTGGATTTACCTTGTAGAAAACAATGATTTTTGCCTTTCTCATATAGAAAAGTTATGCAATCACTGTGAAAACCGACTTTTGAACCGAGGCACGGAGGGCCGAGTGTCATATACCATTCGACTCAGTGTGGTCCCATACAAAAATTCCTGAATATTATTTGTATCCTACTTCCGGTTTCGGAGTTGAGAATACGTGTTCAAACTTTTCTCACAGATTGCGCGACCGATTTCTACAAACTTAGGTTCAAGTGAAAGGTCCTGTGGTCACATACGTGTTTCCTGAATTATAACCGGATCCGACTTCCGGATCCCGAAATATAGAGAAAAGTGTGTTAAAAATTTTATACCATCACTGAAAAAGGCGAAAAACCGTAAACAGTTTTCTAAATCGACCTCAAATGTTCTCCAATTGATAGTTTTCATTAGTAGACGGTCAAACAAACCGATTTTGGTTTTTGGAATCGAAGAAAATTATTTTGAAGAATGCCACAGTATTATATATGATAGTATGATTGAAATGAGAAAGGCATCATTACACCACTAGGTGGATTAAAACAGGGTTTTTTTTCCATTTTCTAGGCTTCGAATTTTCTTCCAAAGCCTCACATAAGATTTATAATCTTTTCATCAATTTTGATACAAGAATCGACCTTCTTCTGTGCTTAGCAAACGTTTGTGTAAATCTGCATTACAGTCCCTCCAATAACATCTTTTTATATTTCGCAGCTTGTCAACAGTTAGTCCTCGTCCAAGTATGCCAAGTGCGTCAAACAGTTAATATAACCGCGAACTGCTGAAAACTCGATTGTTTATATATTATTTTTAGTTAGAGGTTAAGTTTCATTAGAGGTTAAGTTTGTTAAGATTGATCAATCAAATATTGGGAAACAGATTTGAGAATCATTTCAGATCTTTTTAACCTTCTGAAATTTCCTGAACGTTTCCCGCATAGCGTTTTGGCTACCTGGGCAGCCATGGCCACCAGACGGCTACCAAAATTGATTCAGTGACGGTTGTCAATACCAATTTGACAAAACAAAGTCGCCTGTGTCTAAGTTAGCCGAGCGTTTTCATCTTCTCACCTTCGCTGAAAATGTCAAATATTTCAATGTGGAAAAATCCTGGTGGATACGGTTGTATCGTTTGAGTTGTATATCTGGCAGCGGTGAGGCAGTCGGTCACCAGTATGTCTGCCAGCCATATTTTTCCAGCTGGCAGCGGTTAGTCAGTCATCTGGCAGCCATGCGTATGCGGGTTCCTTTGAATAAAGCTTGTTCGCGACAAAATCTAGACACCCTTAAATTTGTATTTCTCTGAAAATACGCAACGCATGAAATATTCCGCTGACTGATGAACGTTTGTCTGTTCATTGTATCCATTCAATTTTTGGTTAAGCTACAATTTTTTAGATCGCAAATAGCGTAAAAAAAAGAGCACGCGAGAAAGTAATTATGTGCTGGCTGTATCGCGAATATTCGACAAAATTTTCCTGCGTGGTAATGACCAAATTTTCCTGCGTGGTAATGGACGGTGAAACTTATCTGCTGAAAGACTTCAAGCATCTACAAGGAATGTCTTTTTATAATGCCATGCAACGGAAAGGCGTAGAGCAGCATTTCAGAAATAAGAAAAAGGCCAAGTTCCCCAAATATATTTGATTAGACAGAGAGGCATTTTGTCACTACGTCAAAGATGTTTTGGAATGGTATAAAGCGGATGGAGTCCATGTTGTACCGGAGTCTCGCCCTGTCGAGCAGTATTGGAGTTTCGTGAAGAGATAATTCTCTCAATATAAACAAGCTACTATGGAATACAACTACAACTATGGAAAAATTTCGAAAATCTTGCCCAAAGACAGCTAAATCGGCGTAAGAGAAGTCTGCACGGATGGCTGGAGTAAACTCAAAAGTTTATAGTTTCGTCATGCAGCCTTATTAAGTAACTGTAATTAATTTTAAGATGGCCAGCGATGCACAATTTAATGAATAAAAAACACATCTTGGATTTAAACTAATAGTAAATTTACTTTAATCCAAATTCAATCTGTCCAGATTTCGTCACGAACAAGCCTTATATATTTGTGCGCTGACACAATATCGGCGAGAAAGATGTGAGTTCCATTTCTGAGAGTTCGAACGCAATACATCAATAAATAAGTCGTTTTGACTGATATACAGATGGCGCTATCATTGTCAAATCCGTATGAAGTTTACGAAGTATCAACTTTGATAATACTATGTGTGAAATTAGTCAGAAAAAAGTGACAGCAATGTAAGTTAAGATACTTTTGTTAATTTCAAAACAATCGATTCAAAACGATTCGTGTGTTAAGTTATCATTGCTTCTTGATGACATGCTGTATAAGTTCAGCAATGGCTTCAAATGTTTTATTGGTTTGCTGAATTCAAACATGGCTGTGTGTTTACGATTATGCATGAACATTTGACCATGAGAAAGTTTTTTTTCAAAGTGGGTGCCGCAGAGCAGTGTCAATGGATGAAACTTGGATCTATCACTTCACTCCGGAATCCAAACGAATCCATCATCTGAGCAGACTGCAGCCGGTGAGCCACGTCCGATGCGTGCAAAGGCACAACAGTCAGCTGGAAAAGTTATGACTTCAGTGTTTTGGTATGCTCATGGTATAGTTTTCATCGACTATTTTGAGAAAGGTATAACAACCAATAGCGAATACTGAATATCATTGTTAGATCATCCTAAAATAAGAATCGAGAAAAACCAACCTCATGTGTCGAAGAAAAACCGCTGTTTCACCAAAACAATTCACCGATTCACAAGTCAATGGTAACGGTGGTTTAATTGAACGAATTACACTTTAAATCATTTTCTGTCCACCGTATGGTCGAGATCTGACCCCCAGTGACTACGGGCTATTCGCTGATCTAAGAAATGCTCGCCGGTAAGAAATTCAACTGCCTATTATAAGGCAAAAAATAAATCCTTCTACAATCACGGCATCGAGAAGTTGAAGTTAGCCACACGAATTATTTTTAACTACAGGTGCTTCCGAAGCTTGAAAGTTCTACATATAAATTCAATGGTATCTGTAATGACCCTAAAAGTCATTTAAAACTAAGCCTGCGCAATCCGGGCTAGCCATCTCTGAATAATCGAAGTAAATTCTAGTATTGGAGATTTCGATCAAAACCATTCGGAGCTTACAGAACCAAATATTAAACGTATTTGTCTCGGCACAAATAAAAGTAAATCATTGGTATTACATACGCTTTTTTGGAGTTTGACCTTCTATTTCAAGAGAATTTGCAGCTGATTCATAACGTACAGAGCTATTGCATATGAACATATGACAACTGGCTTGTAAGACAAGCACCCTATGCATTGAACCAACAAACCCGGAGGAAAATAAGAACGGAATCGAAAATAATGCGCACCAAATTAATCCAATTTGAAGATTTTGATAATCAACGTTGAATCAAAGTGCCATAGACCGTTTACGATAACCCGTTCCGAAAGCCACGAAAGAAACAGTGGCCTATAGGATCAAAAGTGGGGTTTACGTCGATTTCTCAGAGATGATTTGATCTATTCTGAAAAACTCAAGTTTGTCTGTTTGTTTATTGGTAATTTTACCTTGTCAATTGTTATGAGATATCATCCGAATCTGAGATTCGCCCCTGGGGCTACACGTTAAAGAAACAACTCTAAACACTGTAAGTCTGTTCTGAATTATATAGCAACTTATGGAGCAGGACGCCTATTTATTTTGGATCAAGTGTATGAAAAGAGAGTACACTCATGTACCCAAACACCCAAATTTTTCTTAGACACGGCTTCAACTTGCCCTCAAGAATAAAATATGTTTCCAAGCTTATATACCCTATGGTAATACGCCATGCCATGGATTGTAAGAAACCATCTACTATGAACGGAGATATCATTATTTATGAGTAATTGGCTTTTCTGCCACAATGTTTAAGAGTGATTTTTGAGAAAATTTTCCAAAAATATTAAAGAAACTTGAAATTCCAATAACTAATAATGAAACTAAATGACTCATAAATCATTAAAGATTTCACTGCTAGTTTTTTTTAGAAGAGATCAGAAGTTTCCCGAAAGATAAGCAAAAGTTCTTGAAAGCAATGAACAGTATTTTCGATGAAATTCGTTGCATCAAGTGACTAAAATGAAAGCATGATTTCGGAAAAAAATGTTTGCAGACTCAAGGATTTCCTAGCATATATAACAAAAGAAATTACTTTGTGATAATTTTGGACATAATGGCCCTTATTACCGTTCTCACTTCCACTTTCACATTCACTTCACTTACATGTCATTTCACTTGATTTTCCCTATTACCAGTATCACGCATAGTGAAGTGATCACTGTAGTGGAAAAAACTTATTTTTTCAACAAAATGTTGGTGACGTGATGTTCATAATGACATGTAGTGCATCCAAGTAATTACTTTTGTCTCTGAAGCGACTTCCGTAATAAAGATTTACATTCACTTCACTCGATTTTCGCCGTGAAGTGATACTGATAATAAGGGTCACAATCACTTTACTTGGTTTTCACCGTGTAGTGATACCGGTAACAAGGGCCAATGTTTTCAGTAAGTTGAAATAGTTACTTATGGCGTTTTCGTTTTTAATTTGCAATACACCGGTGCAGTGCTACACTGAGACATCAATAAACGAACACAAATGACGAAAACATAAACAGTAACCATTGACTACAATAAACGATTCCATTGCACAGAGCTACACCAAACTTTTGATGAGTGCTAAACCAGTGGTATCGGTGCAGAAAAAGTGTAGCACTGGTGTAGTGCAATTGGTAAAAACGAACGGTTTCAGTGCAGTTTTCGCTACACCAGTGTAGTGCAATTTAAAAACGAAAACGACATTAGGTTGCATACGGCATAACACCATTCAAAACTTTGACTGCTTAGATTTCACCTTTGAAGTGAATCAATTACTTCCTACGATCAGATTTGTAATTTATTTATACACTAGAATAAAATAGCATAAAAATGATGTTTTCAATCAATACACTTGCACTTTAATCCCAAAATTGCCTGCTATTAACTTTTGAATAACTATTATACAGAATTGATTAGAAGCGGTCATTCATTTGTTATAAATAATTACACCCTGCAAATTGATAGTTATGGAAGACACTAGAATATAATTTCGCTACATCAATCTCGTGAATACATCCTAAGCTCACGTGACGGCGTATTGACGATTCAGCGACGAGCTCGTGTATATCAAGATTTATTTAATTTTATCTCCCATCGACATGTGAATAATATACTAGGGCTCATTTAAGACACAAGTCAGCAGAGCCGTCTTGCTCACTGAGCTTAATGAGTTGTACGTTATTTACTATTTTGATATAATGTTTCATTTTTCGCTAATTTATGGCGTTTTCGTTTTTAATTTGCACTACACCGGTGCAGTGCTACACTGAGGCATGAATAAACGAACAAAAATGACGAAAACATAAACAGTAACCATTGACTACAATAAACGATTCCATTGCACAGAGCTACACCAAACTTTTGATGAGTGCTACACCAGTGGCATCGGTGCAGAAAAAGTGTAGCACTGGTGTAGTGCAATTGGTAAAAACGAACGGTTTCAGTGCAGCTTTCGCTACACCAGTGTAGTGCAATTTAAAAACGAAAACGACATTAGTTTACATCAGATACATCACGCTATCACTGAGAAAATGTATTATGAAATGTTTGTTGGAATATTACGAATCGTTCAAACGTGCCTTTAATCTGTCATCATAATTGTTTCAACCGTTTTAATAACTGAATTTTAGAGTATAAAGAAATTGCATGACTATGTTTATTCTGACGCTACTTCATAATTAAAAAAATTTATTATAATCTAATTTATAGAATGTATAGGTTAGGTAAATAGGTAAAAACAAGAGAATAGTTATGTACACTTAGCTCATTGGTACCCATGCGCTAGATAACCACTATATACTTACCTATACTTCGAATTTAAGTTATATTCGCTAATTTGTAGGTTATTTGTTTATTTGACTTTAATATGTCATATTAGTTTATTAGGTTTCAAGCTAGAAACAAATACTCCTAAACGGTAGTTTTAATGTTTCAAACTGAGCGATTTCAATGTTATTGACAAGAACGCTAAAATCGACCGAAAAAATTGGAATAAAACGAACTATAATGATTATTGAACGATAATAGAGCACAAACACAACAAATGATGACGAACTAGTCGAATGTCACTCGGCAAGCTATTTCCGATCACCTGGGAGTCATGCGGAAAATTCAAAAAGATGGCAAATGGGTTCCACGCAAACTAAACGAACGACGGCTGGAATAGTGAATAACTCAGTTACTGAAAAAATCGTCTACCGAGATTTGAACAGCTGAGAACGGTAAATGAGTTTAAGTGAATCGCCAGCCATGAGTGCCAAATACGTGTAACACCGAATTAAAAAAATCGAATTGAGTACATCTTTTTTAATTCACGAAGTTGAGTGTAATGTTGTTGTTAAATGGAATAAATAAGCTAAAATGAGTATGTGTACAGTTACCTTACTTTTTCATTAAAATGACAAGAAAAACGTATGGTCAGCACAAAGATGTACCGTCCGCCGGTTCAAGTTCAAAGTCAATGTCGACCAGGTGAGACTTTCCAACATTACCCACGGTTGAACCGCCGTTTTATAGATCTACTGTATCGAAAACCAGTTATCGGTAAGGAATGGCACAATTGCAAGAAAGTTATTTACCTTGTTTATATGAGAAGGGCAGTGCAATGCTCGGGATAAAACATGTTGAATGCAGACAGGCAGCGGGTTCAATTCATCGATCGATAATTATTTATTCTATTCGAGCTAAATAAAAATCGAAAGTGCTAACATGCACAATTATTTCATACCATTCCGTTTAGAGTGTAGGAAAGTGAATTCCATCCATTACAACTATGTAAAAAGTAAAGCGAATCAACCCACCTAGCAGCAAAATTAAACTTTGCCTGGATTGCTGATGCTAATCTGATACATCTACAATAAGCATATAATTTATTCAATTGAATTTTATGATCATTGAACGGCAATTGATCATTCATACTGAGAATCATATAATTTAAAGGATAAATTGAGACGTGTACGTGAGATGAAAAAGATCAATCGAACAACGTAGTTGATGTTAAAAAATGTTATGTAACCTCACTGATGTCACACAAAGACTAGGTGTTCACTAGGTGCAATCATTCGTACCTTTGTTGTGACGTATAAAATTGATACAATTATCAGAGTGCAATTATTTTTAATTATCCATTTTAACCCGTGATTTTTCAGAGTGATAACATATAAAACACACTCTATGGAAAACATCTCGTTCCCGCATGGGTCATTGTGTTAATAACTCATTGTTACTTCAATAAGTTCATTCGATTCGACGGTTACGTGTGGTGGTGTCTCTATGTTATGAATGACGTGGTTAATTCTGATGATCAATATAGTCGTTGAAAACGATCAACGGTAATGGTTGTTTGGAAATACAACGTAAACCAAAACATTTGTGACACTACGTTTTATATGTTCTATTACGACGATAGCTTTTTATCCGAATAAGTTAATGCACCCAACGTCTGAGCTAAATATTGTCGTAGTTGAATCATATGTACATTCGCAGTGCTCCTCTAAAGCCTGTAGTTAGCTTATATTTGTTGTTGCGTAACGATTCAAATGATTATTTGAAATTAAAATCTTGCTGTTATATGAATTATTCAAACCACAGCACATTTTCCTTTCTATTTAAAATTTAGATCATTTGAGAATTTAGTTCTTGACACCTTCAGTGGCAAAATATCTACTATTAGATACAATCGGAAGTGACAACCGGTGTTTGACCGAGTGACCGAAAACACGCTACATGCACTGCCTATTTTACCTTGTACTGGTATAATTTCTTATTCGAGCTAATAAACTTCTCACAATTACCTCAAGTCTCATTCCGAGTGCATATAAAGAAACTCGCCGCCTTATTCAAAATGCGAATAAAAATATATGCATAGCATCAAGTTACAATAATAAATACGACTAGAAGTGAAGAACCGTTCGGGTCTAGAGTTACAGCTGCAACGATGCAACTTGACCGCCACCACAGCAGGTAAAGTACCGCAGCCGTTACATTTCTTATCGTAAAAGCGACGTATATATCTAGTTCCTTATTATTAGTGCAATCAAATTTTTGGGCTGAGCTGAGTTAGATCGCCCAAAGTTACATTTAAAAATTGACCGAATGAGTGGGAATGTACAATGACCTAAAAAGGCGGGTGGATAATGTCAGAGACATAACTGGATGTCGTGAATACAAAAACAACTGACATGTTCCTTAACACCTTAACAATCGAATAAATCGATTAGTTGATCAATTGTATGAATTATGCAAGCATTCTCCTTTTTCACATCTTTCGCAAAAAAAGAAGACTTCACTTGATTTGCACTATACTGAGAATATTTACCTTCGATTTGTGAAGAAGAAATCCTAATAGCTCTTTTAGAGCCATTAGAACGGCTGATTTTGTGTCATGTTCCCCACCGTTGTCCTCTTGTCGTTGAGAGAGTGATAAGTTTTTGATCGTGAATATCTTCTGTTGTATCTAATGAATCAACATAATTCTTGCAACATGCCATCGGAAATATGATCACAATTTAATGATAAAATTTTCAGTTGTGTGACATAATCTTAAATAGTTCAAAATTAAACTTTTCTTAAATGTTTGGTACAAACGAGTGTCAAAGAGGATAATTCATATGGCGCGTTTGCCTTTCTCGTATTTTGGAAGCTCATAGCTCAGTGATCTGTAGAAGGATTTATATAATCTAACTACCAATAGAATCGAAATTTTTCAACTTGAACGTGTATTGCAACAACATTGAAGTTTTTCAATAGTACACTATTGAAAAACCTGTTAGATTTAACCCATGACAGCACCAGCCAATCAGAACGCGAGATGTCTGCATCTATACAAGAGCATCCATATAAAAGTTGAGTGCTTCATTTTTCCTACCATTTGCTGAGCATCTGTTCCCGAAACAAGACACACGAGAGCAACATCGTGGACCTGTCGTCTCACTGTTTCCCGTTCTGCGTACAGGAAAGGAATTGTAACAAAGGTGATGTGAAAAATAGCGGCAGTTAAGTTAAAGCACGAGTGTCAGCACGATGACAGCGAAAACCGGATGAAAGGCAGCCAAAAATTCCAGCAAATTCAAATAGCACTTTTAAGTGCTAAAAATAATCATAAAGAATTAGTTGAATTTTATCGCTTTCCTACCATTTTCCGAGCAACTGTTGCCGAAACAAGGCACACACGAGAAGTTAAATTAATTTGCACCGTCACTAACACATTCAATTACGAACGGCAATGCGAAAGTGGAAGTGATGATGTTGAATACATCTTTATACTAGTACACAAATATGCCGTGCGAAAGAGTTGCATTCTTTAGTATGGGGCGCTTTTTGATCATGATATCTAACACATTCAATTACGACAGGACAGTAACGCTGTCTCGCAATACGAAACAGAAAATTTTGATTTAGAAACATCTTTATACTAGTATACTTTATACAAATTATTAGAACAAATGTTTTCACTTGATTTGCGCATTCTACTTTCCAGCCGTATCAGAACTGGCTAAATTTAAAGCAATCCTAAATATTTCTTTATCACAGTTATGTGGTCGTCCTGAAAAGGACGGGTTTTCAACTCCTCGTCGTTACGGATGGACAGCTGCAGATGGCGAGGGATGATTTTCGTTTTCTTGTTGTCGCGGGCAGCATTACCGCCCAATTCCAACACTTCGGCAGCCAAGTACTCTATCACTGTCGCCAGATAGACCGGTGCACCGGCACCGACACGCTCTGCGTAGTTTCCCTTCCGGAGCAGACGATGGATTTTGCCAACTGGGAACTGCAGACCAGCACGGTTCGAGCGGGACTTTGCCTTGCCCTTAATTGTTCCTCCTGTGTGCGTGTTTCCGCGTGAAAATTCCACAAGAAGCTGTTAACCGTTAGACAGCCAATTCAGTATTACTGACTGCCGCTCTACTAACTCTCTCTTTTATATCGTCTCACTGTTTCCCGTTCTGTGAAGGGGAGGTCCGTACACCGCTACCAGTATAAATTGAAATGTGATGTGAGAAATAGCGTCATTTGAGTTAAAGCAGCTACTCTGTATGTACGAGACACCGTCAGAACGATGGCACCGAAACAGGTAGAAAAGAAGATTTGTACCGTCACTAACACAATCAATTACGAACGGCAATGCGAAAGCGAATGTTGAACACATTTTTATACTAGTATGGGGCCATGTAAAAATATGCCATGCGAAACAGGGTTGCCATATAAACAGGTTAATCTGTTTTATTATTATTATTAAATAGTTTCCGGAACAATCATTGTCGAGTACTCATCGTCGATTTAATTGTAGCATTGCTATTGAAATGAGTGTTCTTGCACGAATTCAACCTAATCCGACCCTTTCAGTGAGGTGAACACAGAAAAAGCACTTTTCCTTGTGCCAGTAGCGAAAAGGGAGGTGTTTGTGTTTCAAACCATACCAGTGAACCGGCCGGAGTGTTGGAAATGCAGAATGTAGAGGTTAAACCCGTAAACCCTAGGTACGCTGGCATGGATGAATTGTTGAAAACACAGAGCAATGACATTTCACACACGAATCTGCGTGTATGTGGGAGGGAAAGCATATGGCAAAATTTATGGGTGGGTTTCACTCTGACTATGGCTTCTGTGCCCGACTAACTCAATCGGTTGGTTTGAATGTGTAGCGTGTCGTTGTCCTATTTGTAAAAATAACAAACTCAAGAGGTTGTTCGACATGATACGAGTGCTAGCCTATGAGTGCATTTGCTGTTAGTTGAACTCTAGATCCGTTTGTGCCACTGTTCGGTATGACAATTAATGTTTCCACTTAATTTGCGCATTCTACTTTCCAGGCGTATCAGAACTGGCTAAACTGGAAGCAATCTAAATATTTCTTTATCACAGTGATGTGGTCGTCCTGAAAAGGACGGGGTTTTCATCTGCTCGTCGTTACGGATGGCCAGCTGCAGATGGCGAGGGATGATTTTCGTTTTCTTGTTGTCACGGGCAGCATTACCGGCCAATTCCAACACTTCGGCAGCCAAGTACTCAATCACTGTCGCCAGATAGACCGGTGCACCGGCACCGACACGCTCTGCGTAGTTTCCCTTCCGGAGCAGACGATGGATTTTGCCAACTGGGAACTGCAGACCAGCACGGTTCGAGCGGGACTTTGCCATGCCCTTAATTGTTCCTCCTGTGTGCGTGTTTCCGCGTGAAAATTCCACAAGAAGCTGTTAACCATTAGACAGCCAATTCAGTATTAATGACTGCCGCTCTACTAACTCTCTCTTTTATATCGTCTCACTGTTTCCCGTTCTGTGAAGGGGAGGTCCGTACACCGCTACCAGTATAAATTGAAATGTGATGTGAGAAATAGCGTCATTTGAGTTAAAGCAGCTACTCTGTATGTACGAGACACCGTCAGAACGATGGCACCGAAACAGGTAGAAAAGCAGATTTGTACCGTCACTAACACATTCAATTACGAACGGCAATGCGAAAGCGAATGTTGAACACATTTTTATACTAGTATGGGGCCGTGTAAAAATATGCCATGCGAAACAGGGTTGCCATATAAATAGGTTAATCTGTTTTATTATTAATATTATTATTATTATTATTATTATTATTATTATTATTATTATTATTATTATTATTATTATTATTATTATTATTATTATTATTATTATTATTATTATTATTATTATTATTATTATTATTAGTATTATTATTATTATTATTATTATTATTATTATTATTATTATTATTATTATTATTATTATTATTATTATTATTATTATTATTACTATCATTATTATTATTAGAATGACTCTTGCATACCGAAGATCGTCGATACATTTCAGACCAGCCCATTGCAATTGTCTCGTACTGAAATTTCGAGAAGAATCAGATATCTTCGAACTTTGTAGCATCAATAAAAATAAACTACAAATTTGTCGTACCTAGCCTGCTATATTAGCAAATTATAAAAGAATTGTTTCAAGTTTTAATATATAGTTGTAGAATAGTAGCTGTTTAATGTAACTAATCTGTATTTTAATGTAGGTACATCGCTTCAAACTCTATTAGTGAAAAAGAGGAAATCTTGCACAATTCATACAATCAATCAACTAACTGATATTCGGAAAAGTGATGGGAGCGTATCAGTTTTTTCGTATTCACGACATCCAGTTATGTCTCTGACATTACCCACCCACCTTTTTTCACGAATGCAAACGACTAGCAGCTGTGATGTAATCGCTCTTGTCGGAAGCGAAACTAGCTTTGCAAACGACACACAATACATCTGCTCGCAGTGGCGATAGAATCAAAACTGGTCCAATTTTTGTTAGGAGGTTTCTTTTTACGTGATTTCGTTTGTAGCTTTTTCACTAATGGGCGGTCCTAACAGCTATAAAAATAGCAGCATATAGAATTTTAATGTCGATTATTTCATTTTGGATTTGCATTTTATTGAAAGAAATTATCAGGATGCTGTACGGGATGCATTCTTGCCTTTCAGAAGGACCAAATTATGGAAGTCACTACGATATTAAGCACTGTTCGGAACATTTTTCTCGAACGATTTGTTGTACAGCAGCAGATATTTTGTTCTCTTCCTCAGAACGCGTTCTGATTGGCTGGTGTTGACATGGGTTAATTGAAACAGGTTTTTCAATAGTGTACTATTAAAATACTTCAATGCTGTTGCTATACACGTTTAAGTTGAAAAATTTCGATTCAATTGGTTGTTAGATTATATAAATCTTTTCACAGATCACTGAGCTATGAGCTTTAAAAATACGAGAAAGGAAAACGTGCCTTATGAATGATCCTCTTTGATACTCGTTTATACCAAACTTTGTCGTAAAACTATTTATTTTTCCGGAAAACTGCTTTTGCAACAGAAAATATTTAGTTACGTTTATTTTGTGTATCGCAATCTAAAACAAATGCATTGAAGCAGTGTTGCTAACTTAAAAAAATTAAAATCTACATTCACAAAATGTAAGCAATTTTCCATCAAACGTTGGTGAAAAATTGATCAAAACTGATATTTCATCCGAAAAGTCAGGCTTAACATTCATTCGAGAATGAATTACTGGTTGCACTGCATATATGAATACATAGATCTATGACATCAAAAAGCAAAGTCTTGACATTACATTCCTTTTGTGGAATTTGACCTTTCTGTTTCAACAGACTTCGCAGCCGATTCTTAGCGTACAGAATCATTGCATGGCTAGTATTATGGTTCCAACTGACCCTAAGAATCCTTCCAGGTCGGGGCTCGAACATACGACAACTGGCTTGTAAGACCAGCGTCCTATGCATGGAACCGCCAACCCGGGATCTATGACTGTTACGTACCAAATAAAACATACGTAATATACAAATTAGCAAGACAGTTAACTTAGTTTACTCTTGATCCTTAACATGATGATGTGAATTTTTTTGTAAAATTCCTATAACTACTAGTGCAACATGGACAAGTTGGTGATTTGCTGCACAATTGTTTTAGTGGTGCTGAAAGTTGTTCTATAATGATTTTTTCGATAGCATTGTGAAACAGCTACAAAACCAGTGGACGCGACTTCCACTTCCTGACTTGTTTGCCAGGTACTTTTTCACTGTTTCCCTAGGTCTTCCTCTTCTGCTTCTTTTGGGACATTTTGTCGCTCAGGGTCGTCGGCCGTTGTATAATAATGCCAAGATGTTGTAGATGCCCGAACGGGCGTATCCGTCGCCCACAATGTGCCGCACGATGTCCGGTTTCGACGCGGCGGGATGCCGTTCTTTGAACGAGCACACTTCTGAATGAAATTGATTCACTGTTTTTGCCACCACGGTTAGAGTTCGACTGATAGAGCAGTAAAATTTGATCTGCTTATTCATGGGTTACTATGATTGAAGCTGCATAGGTAATTTCATCAGTGCGGGTTAAGAGAAACCCATGAAAACTCGACAATTTTTGGCCATATTTTAAATGCAAAAGTAGTGTAAACCAAGAGTAGTGTAAACGAGCCTTCATTTGTTAAAATCGGTTCCGCCATTTTCATACAGATAAACACCGATTTTAAATTTTTGTGTTTGGTTGCATAGTGTTGAACCAGGTGGTGCGACCTTTGCTCCCCCGTCCATCATGAATAGATTTTTCGAGATAGATGTTGTAAAGATTGTTTTTTTTTGCGCCAAATACAGATATTTAAAAAAATAGTTGGCAGCTACAATATACCATACTATTTTCTAAATTCAAGAAATATTTAAACTCTTCATGATCATCGATAAATTAGCTGAAACAGCAGAACATCCTTTTATATAGAAAAATCTTTTAACATTACTCACTCCTGAGCTAGTGGGAGCAACGATTATTGCAGACATCGTTGATTGTTCGCACAACTAGGCAAATGACTACAGAAACAAAACTACATCTGAAAGAGTTAGCTACATGTACAGATATGCACAACTTTAATCGTGTTACGACTATTGATTTTGCAATATAAGCGCATGTAAAATACCATTGAAATGAGCCTGTTTCATGCGTTCCACTGAATTCAGGACGGCGCTAGTGTACCTAAACACTACGGGTGCAATGAATTACGAAACAAAAAGATTACAAGAGAAAAAAGTACTTCATTACGTTATTTGCGGTCACTGTGTATGCGTCTAGCAATATATTAAAAAGGAGCGTAATTTTCATATTGTGACTCACGCAAGAACTCCTGAATGAAATGAAAATATTGCGAATTTTTCTAACAGCGCTGCATAGCAACAAACTCATCAATAACACACGTCATAAATCTCCAAACATGCGTATTTTGTAATCTTTCTATCTTTTAATTCACTCTTCCCAACGTCTTCTTTTTGGTCTAAAAAGATAACTATTAATAGTAATTGATAGAGTTAGAAATGAACTGTTTTTTGAAATGTGGTATGTTAGCCACACAGTATCAAACGTATTTAGTCGTATCAATGAAAAATCAAACGTATTTAGTCGTATCAATGAAAACGCAAGGAATTAGTAGCCATTTGTAGGAGTATTTGTTATCATTGGATGATCTTCTATCGACTCGGATGAAGATAAGGGAATTATAGATTTAAGCTTGGTTTGGAAATTAGTAGTATTGTTCTTCAAGATTCAGTAGAATACATTATTTCACGGTCATTGTTCATTGAAATGTGATGAACTACTTTTAAACCTTCTATTGATGAAAAGAGAAAAATTATACTTACACTAAACCATAGTAACTTATCATCATAATTATTTTATTAGTGTCACGAAATGCTAGCAAAATTTATTTTACTTACTTAAATATAAAAATTTAAACCACAGATTGCCGAAAAACAGATACGTTATTTCCAAATGTTATTCTATTTACGACGCCATTGTGGAACCAGAGAACCAAAACTTTCACTTATATTCTCGATGTATGGGAGCTGTCAAGTTGTCCACGGGTTGATTGAAATAGAATAATTGTACCAAGAGCATACTAACATACTAATTTAATTGGTTAACATTTTGTATTCTATAGTGATATTTTCATGTGCCATCAGTCACGTACCCAGAGGGAATAAAAAGACAAGACAGTAATTGTAATGAAATGTAATACAATATTAGTTCCAGTGGAAAAGTTTAAAGTGTATGTTGAAAACAACCGTAAAAGGCACACCGAGAATTAGGTACATAAGTAATCTTCAGTAACATTATTTTTTAATCTTTGGGCCCCTCCCGAAATGAAATCCTGATTACGGGCTTGTGTGCCATTAAGTAATGTTTTAGTTAACACATCCTACATTTTTTTCGGGACAACGCTACACTTTTCAATGTTAACATTTGAGATCAAGAACTTTACGTCATTTTTGCCTCCAACACCTTCAATAGCTGGCGCAGGTTCACTGGCAGCCGCATAAAAAACCGGTCTGCCCGTTATTCTCTAGCATCAGCGACTGTTCAGACGAGATGCTGCTCTAAGCTAAATGAGGTTGACCACGACGCATGATTGTGTCGTAATGTTGGCCGAGACATTAGAACTTCAGCATCATTTGTGCTATACATATGAACATAGGACTAGTGGGCAGCAATAAAGACGCATATGCGACTCGATGTGGGTTGGCTTGCAACTGGTTCTGCAACATTCTAATTCACAGTGAATGCCTAATCGATGTCAGTTTCGATATGTGTGTTTTGTACTCTGAAAAAACAGAAATATTTTATTAATACCTATTTACATTTTCGCTTGCGCATCAAATGCATTCATTGGATGAATATAAATTCGACTTATTAAAATTTAGAACTGACTAAAATTCTGTAGAGCATCTTGCGAAGGTTTAAACGGACGTATTATTCCATGATAAAACATATTATGTGTCTCATACCTCCGAATCATTTAGTTTATCGCTCAGATTAAAAGAATTGATTCAGTGGAAATGCCGCAAAATAAATCATGACCGATCGATCAGAGATACATTTCGCATTATAAAAATAGCGTATGGCGCCGTTGTTAAAGTATGCATATTGATTTTGGCCAGCATATAGTAATATGCTAATTAAATATAGTATTCTGTCGAATGGTATCAAAGAAATAGATTTATTTTATTATTTGTTTATTCATGATATTCTGTAGTGTCCACAGGATGAAAATAATTCAATTGAATAAAGATCAAGGTCGACAACACATTCTTCCGTTTTTGAATAATTTCCGCTGTATTTTATTTTATAAATGAAATTTGTGACAGCTTGACATACACGTTTCTGTTAGCACCAACCAAATGGATTGATTGACAGTTTAATTTTCCATTGTCCGCATTGTAAAATATGACTAGTGTCCAGAACATGGCAGTGAGTTTCAATACAGATTTTCCGAGATAATTTCATTACATGAAACGGATGGATGTCAGTTTCAGATAGTTAAATTACACCAGTTGTAAATGATTAAATTACACCGTTGTGCGGATGCGAACTACGACTTCCAATACAATTAACGGAGCCGTGTTATGACGGCAAATTTATCTTACGTTTGATAAAGCCTCTTATTCTTGCGTGCTCAATTTTTTCACACAGAGAATTTCATAACAGATTAGACGGTTGTACAGTTTTTTTTCTACTCTAGAATATTGGTAATGACTTTAACACAGTATTTATTCTTGGTATTTAGTTGAGTTGGAATATAATCAAAGAAATATATTATGTAATTCACTAGGCAGAAAAGTAAAGTCATTTCTAAGTCTAGTACATGATGTTTTTTGAAGGAAATGCATCTTACTTTACATTGAAGAATAGGTAGAACTTAATCGTGAACTTTTCCTCTTGTACTAAAAATAACTATTGCTACATACTAGAGATGAGTAAACCAGTTCATTTCAAAGAACCGCTCAGAACTCTATAGTTCTACTTTCACATTTTTCACAAACTTTGATTCGAATGAAAGGTCTCCCGGTCCCATACAAAGTTCCTGAATTTCATTTGGATCCGACTTCCGGTTGAGGAATTACAGAGTGATATGCACCAAAAATGTTGAAAATTATGCATTAAAATAGGGAAAATAATATCACTCACTTTTCTCGGAGATGGCTTAACCGATTTTCACAAACTTAGATTCAAATGAAAGGTCTCATAGTTCTATATAAAGTTTTTGAACTTCATTTGGATCCGACTTCTGGTTCCGAAATTACAGGATGATATGCACCAAAAATGGGAAAATAATGTCACTCACTTTTCTCGGAGATGGTTGAGCCGATTTTCACAAACTTAGATTCAAATGAAAGATCTCCCGGTCCCATACAAATTTCCTGAATTTTATTTGGATCCGACTTCCGGTTGAGGAATTACAGGGTGATATGCACAAAAAATGTATTAAAAATGTGAAAATAATGTCACTTACTTTTCTCGGAGATGGCTTAACCGATTTTCACAAACTTAGATTCAAATTAAAGGTCTCACGGTTCCATACAAAATTTCTGAATTTCATTGATATGCACCAAAATGGAAATAATGTCACTAACTTTTCTCAGAGATGGCTAAACCGATTTTCACAAACTTAAATTCGAGTGAAAGATCTCACGGTCCTTTATAAAGTTCCTGAAATTCATTGGATCCTACTTCTGGTTCCGGAATTATAGGGTGATATGCACCATAAATGTGAAAATAATGCATTAAAAATGTGAAAATATGTCACTCAATTTTCTCAGAGATGGTTAAACCGATTTTTCAAACTTATATTCAAATAAAAGTTCTTATGGTCCCATAAAAAGTTAGTGAAAATGATTAAGATCCGGGTTCTGGTTCCTGAATTACAGGATGATATGCACTAAAAAAGTGAAATTAGTATCACTTAATTTCCTCGAAGATTCACAAACTTATACTCAAATTAAAGGTCTCATGGTTTCAAACAAAGTTTCGGAATTTCATATGTATCCAACTTGATAGGGTGATACGCACAAAAAATATGGAAATGTGCATTAAAATGTGAATATAATATCACTCACTTTTCTCGGAGATGGCAGAACTGATTTTCACAAACATAGATTCATATAAAAGGTCTTATGGTCCCATACAAAGTTCCGGAATTTCATTTGGATTCAACTTCCGGTTCCGGAATTACAGGGTGATATGCATAAAAATGGGAAAATAATGCTCCAAAAATGTGAAAATAATGTCACTCACTTTTTTCGGAGATGGAAGTTCTTAAGATGCCATTAGAATATCCCAATTTTCATTCGGATCAAACCCCTGGTTCCGGAGATAGTGTATGGTTGAATGAACCGAATGTCACTATGCCGATACCCAGCTTTGGATTCCGCAAGTACCGGCAATAATAATCAAATATGATAAAATAGAGCTCACTTCACTTTCTCACATATGATTGAATAGATTTTCGCTAACTTAAATTCAAATGTAGTGTATCAATGTAGTAGTATTATGCAACAGAAATATTCAAAACTATTTTCTGAACTTTCTTAAATTATAGTATTTCGGGGAATTTCTACTGTAATATACAGGAGAAAATGATAATACGAAAGGTATCATTACACCACTAGGTGGATTAAAACAGGTTTTTTAAGTTGCATTTTCGTTATCATTACGTTGGGAAAACCAACCGATAGCTATCTGAATGCAGAAAATGTATGTTATAATCTTATAATATCTATGTTAGAAACATTGCTGTCACCTTGTTTTAATCAGTATAAGATAAAAAACATATTCGCGCTCTTGTTGCAACGTAGTTTGGACTTTTTCGAATCAGAACTAGTTGCGGTATGCTACTTGGGATATGGACTCCTATGTCCATAAAAATAATTTAGTGTGAGAGTTACCATGGTAACGAATGGTTGTATTAAGTCCAAGGTATGGGCAGTTAGCCAAAGAGAGGATAAACCGTGTTTTCCCCTGAGAGTTTCAAAAATATTCGATTTTAAATGAGTTTTTGGTGATCATTTTTTTCTGTTGCATTTATTTCGGGAATAGTCAGTCCCCTGCCAGCATACACTACATATTAAACCATTCTTTCAGTACATTACACTTTTATTTATCACAAAATAGTATCATTAAACTGTTCCACATGTTACTGTTTGTGTTTTAGTTACTGTAGAACATTATAATTCAATGAAAATGGGTCATTTGGATAACTGTTATCAATTATGTAAGGGCTCGGTAAAATCATTGCACACTCACAAGTGAGTGATGTATGTGACATAAAAATTACCGTATATAAAATACAATCGAATGAGTTTTCACAAGTTGGAGTGGAATGAACTAATCATCAATGTTTCCATATTACTGACGTTGACAACTACTTAAGACAATCTATTAGAATAGTAAAACTCTTATTGTGATCGATCTTTCAATCTAATACACGATTTTACACTCATTCCATTAGCGAGGCAAGTAATCTTCTTGACAATACAATTTAGCATACAAGAAAATATCTATCATCGTTTTTTTTTTTTCAATCATATAATTTATTAAGGCACACTGCTTAAGCTCTAAGATGCCAAGGGCTTTTTCTAATTTTAATTAACAAATAACTTAAAACTAGGATAGTATATTAAATCTATCATCGTTGATTAGATATTAGCGTAGTAGAAATTAAAGTTGCTATGCCTCATCGAGTTTTAACGATTGAAATAATTGTACCCATTTTCTTCGTCGTACTCTATTTATCTCCGCACAGTTTGCCTCTTCTTTGTTGCTGGACATTGCCACTGAAGACTGCAGCAAAGATATTGAAGCCGAATAATACGCTATTATTGTTCATCGTTAGTAAATCTCATAATCAATGAAATTATGTGGTATTTCATTTGATGGTTTGATCACTCAAAAGGTCAACGTTGCTTTACATTGTTTAAGAAATCACCAAATACAAATGCCCATCTTTGAGCTGACAATAAATATTAATCAATATGTGCTTGTGTTGCTTTGGGAATATTTTGTTAAGTTCATTTTCGTCCGCATTTTATCTTGATTCAATTGATGAATCATAATAGCATCAAGTTGTTTTGATACAATGATACCGTTTGAATTCCATTCCTTCTTGATTCCGATATAGCTAAAAATAACCTTAGATTCGAGTAACCGGTTTATCTGGAAAAGGAAACAATTTTGCAAAGTTTCAAAATAAACAAAGGAGAAACCTGTTCTAATCCACCTAGTAGTTTCATGAATGCTTTCTCATATCATTCATATCACTAACCTGGTCCACCAGTTGAATTGTTCTGTAGTCAAATTTAGAAGATTTTGACGTTTTGACGACGGTTTGATATTTTAAACACTCATCATTGTGTAATTCCGGAACCAATTCAGGAGTTTTGTATGTAACATTTAATTTGAATCTAAGTTTGTGGAAACCCAAGACATCGAATTGGAATAGTTTCCAACACAGCTCCGGAGAGTTTTTACGTCCTTTGAATCATTACTTTGTATGAGGGTTTTTTTTTGTAACATTTCAACACACATAAAATTGAAATTAAAAAAAAACCTTCATTCTGTAATTTAGAAACCAGAAGTAAGATCAAAGTGAAGTTCAGGAATACTTTCAATGAGTTCTAAGACCTTCAATTTGAATCTAAGTCTGTTCGGCCATCTCCGAGAATAGTTGGTGCATATATTTTTGTCACATATCATCTTACAATTTTGTTACAGGATTATATAAAATCATATTCACAAAACATTCAAGAAGTTTGTAGGGGACTACAAGACCTTTTATTTGAATCTAAGTTTGTGGAAATCGGTACATACATACATATAAACACACAGACATTTTTCGTACTCGACAAATTGATTCGAATGGTATATGAAACTCGGCCCTCCGGACCTCGGGTTTCACATTGATTGTATCACCTTTCTTTATGAGAAAAGGCAAAAATCGATGGGTAATCCCCAAGAAGCTGCATATGCCGAAATTTTCAGCAGCTAATCCGGTTTTAAAGTCAGTCGTTGATTCATGTTATCTTTTTCAATATATTTGAGCTGAGTTACTCGTGTTAAAAGAGCGACATGAAACTATATAGATTGGTCTCAAAGTATTTTGTATTTTCGAACGTATAACGACATTGGTTGTTTTGAATTCTGGCGAATATAATAGAGTTGAATTTACATCAGTTGCCAAGCAAATGTTTTATTCATATCCGGTCACATTTCATAACACAGATCTGGATACAGAGCACCACTTAAAGACATTAAATCAAGTATATTAGGTACGCTGGCTTACATAATTTACAACTTATCTTTGAAGATAAGTCAGTGTTCATCTGTTTTTTTTTAATAAATACGTTTATTTCATAAGGCCATTTAAATAAGTTCTTCTTCGACGTAGCATCCACAATACATAGTACTTTAAACCTAATACATTTCGAATATCATATAAGTGTTTGGAATTCATTAGTTAAGCTAAAGACTGTTTTTGTCAAGCGATTTGCTGTTATAAATTCCATTAAAAAAATCATTTATTTCAGATTTGTTTGTATCAGTTCATCAACTTAATTCAATATAAGATAGCTGGCTATTGGTTAAACTTATGGCAGAGGAAGGAATCTAACATAAAATAAAAATTAAATTGGAACTCCAATAGTCTTAATGAAATGATGAAGAAGTTTCATGTAAGGAAGGTCACGGCAAGCAAGATATTGGATAGTCTACCTTGAGTATGCAAGGAATTTATTAGTTGAGATCTGACATCACGATACTCCACGCATGTCCTAACGACATGATCAATGTCGCGGTAGCCTTCGCCACAAGCACAATGATTAGTCTCGGAAAGTACAATTCAAAGGAGATGTGCATCTAACGTGTAATAATTGGACATGAGTCTGAACATCACACGAATGAAATCCCTACTCGCATCCAGCCTCCTAAACAATGCCTTTGTCGATATTTTAGGGATAACTGAGTGTATCCACCGACCCAGATCATCTCCATCCCAAGAAGCTTGCCAGCTGGCAAGTGGTCTTTGTCGAGACGCACTATAGAATACGTTGAAAGCAACTGGTCGCTCATAAATTTCACCCTCCATAGCACCACGTTTGGCTAAAATATCTGCGCTTTCTTTGCTTGGAATGGAGCAATAAGCCGGGGCCCAGACTATAGTGATTTGATAATTATTATTCAATATGTCGTATACTTTCATTAAGAAGGCGACTATAATCTCTCCTGTAGGCTAGCAGTTGAGAATTTAAAATGTAAAATATTACAAATTTGGAACAACTATAATCGGAATCACACCTTAGTTTTTCATATAAATGGTGTTTTTCATAGGTGTTCATGAAAAATTCGAATGCGAAGTTTTTTAACAATGAAATGTTCAGGTTTAAGGCCAATGAGACGAAGTGAAAATGAAGATGCACTAGAATATAGCTGTACAATCTATATTTTTTCCCTCATTACGCTAGAAAAAATACATCCAAATACAACAATTCTATAAAGAGAGCAAAGTAATTGAATTCGCTAACATCAATAATAAAATGCACTTTATATACAACTAGCTGAATTAACCGGCGTTGCTCGTAAATGTTTCGAGAAGCCAAGGCGGCAACAAAATTCTAGAAATTGTCCTGCCCATTGAAATTACCAGATCGTAGTGAAAAACAACTGTTCAGATTGCGCACAGCCAATGTCCCATCTCAGATCTCAAAATAATAATTTTCACGGTATTCTCGTAAAATCAGGTAAGTTTTACGCTCTATTCCTTTTGCTAGGAATATTTAAAACACCTTTCTCTCTATAAATACCTTCTTAGAAACACCTGAGTACCAAAAAATGATTATTTTATAACGACTGTTGTTTATCATCATAACTATATTGGTACTATAGAATAATAACTCAGTTAATACAAATGTTGGAAACATATTTCCATCGCCTTAGGTCGACAGTTTTCTCAATTTACATAAAAAAAAACATTGATTGTATGATTTCTTTGTCAATTCAGATCAATGTTACCTCTCTTTAATAACAATACTTATTCCACCTCCCACTTGTGAATATTCTTGTGGCCCTCACATAGTTGCTAGAAATATGCAGTATTGGTCAAGAAGTACCATTTTTTCGTGAAATCCTATCAATTTTACTTTATACTTCCGTTGTTTGAGGCACTTGCTACACTCAATCTTCTTCAGAATAACTTTATAAACTATTTTGATATGAAATTAGTTTTTTTAGTCAAGAAGTATCGTTTCTCGTCGAATAAATTTTGCATTGAACTTTTGTTAGTGAACTTACTACAGCTTTCTGCTCTTTGAGTAGTTTAAAAATTATCTGTGCTCGTCAAAAAGTGTCGATTGGGGGAGATAAAATTCGGTTTTCAGACCCCCTTCTCCAAGTCTATATCATCCGGCCCCTCCTCGTTTGTCGACAAATAAGATAAATTTTACAATTTTTAGGGGCACTTGCTACAAATTCGACTCCTTTGCTCAAATCGAATTGCAAAAAGTACCTGTTTGGTGATAATTTACCGAGTTATTAATTATTCCAATCAAGGATGGCTCTATTGTATCAAAGAACGCTCACACGATTAAATCAGTGCCATCAAAGAGGGACGGATATCATCGCAACAACAAAAACCCGGCATGGCTCATTGAACATAGAATAGACACCAGTGCGAGAGCGAATTTCTCTCGATGACATTTCTGAGAATCAAAGGTTAGCACGCTGCTGTGGGGATCCTCTCTGAAGCAACGAACGGTCGCTTATTCTCGTTTCGCGATCCGATTTTGTATGGGCAGTGGATAATTGCGATACAACCATTTTACTATTGCCGCTTATTTCATTGTGTCTATGAAATTGTATGTGAATGCTCCACACCTAGTATGAGAATCATCAAGTCGAATAATCGATTCGATTATCTGCGATAACTGTCAACTTGCGATTGTCTCTTGGTAAATTCCACACATCACCGATCATTATCAAACCGTATTTTTTTTAATGGCGTGAAATACTCAGAGTATGAAGTGGAGCGAAATGTAGAAAAATGTAGAAAAATTCTCTCGCGGTTCATGCATTGAGAGACTTGTAGCATCTTCTACCGGATTGAAAATGTTGTATACAATATAGATAGCAATATAGCAGCTTCTGTCAAATTTTCGGCTATCACCAACACTGATTCCAATATATACAAACAATTGGACAGAGAGCTTCTTTAATATTATCTCTTAGTTGCAGGGCTTGTATTGTGAATCCTCAAACGAACGAAGCAACAAAAAAACACCCGCTGTGAAAACTTTGCTTGAAATAACTGAATGAGAGACCTATATTAGAGAGAAACTGGATGCGTGAGAGTATAAACTACTGAGCAGACCAGTTCCCTTGCTTAGTAACTTGCCAGTACTGTCAGTCTCAGTTAACACATGAGCTAAGCAATCCATGGCAATGCAATGAAATGAAGGGTTCATGCTCGTTAGTACTGTACAAGATTGAAGAACTTTGCTTCACGGCGTGCTACAAGATGCGAAGCAAGGTCATACAGGCAATATTTACGGTGTTTTTAGTGTAGATTTACAGAAATCATTTTTGAACATAACGTTTGTTCTCCAAGACCAAATTTGATGACATTCAAAAATATTTCAAACATTGTATAGCATAAATTTTGCATTTGAGACCGATCAATTTGTTTCTTGTATATTTATACTGTGTATATACACTAGAAACACAAAAAGCAATGTTTATTCAATTAATATTCATCGGAACTAAAAGTTATGAATCTAGTTTTCTCATAGCCATCTGCAATATGAGAACCGTTCATCAAATGCTAACCTCATTAAGCATACTCATCAGCTGGTGCACATCTTTATGAACTAATGAACGAACGAATCTGCTCTCCTTGCTTGGGTTGCGCTGTGAATTAGATTTTTTATCGTGACGTCACAAATGAACAAGAATTCATCCTTGACAGTTCAACGGTACTGTTTACAAACAAGCTTAAACAAAATCGAGGAACACATCTCAAACAATCATTTTTACACTTCACAACTAGCAACTTAATAAATCTCTGAAACGAACCTTGTCGAATCGTAAACGAATGTATTGAAACTCTATTTAGGCGATATAGACCGTGAACGTTCTCATCCGTTTGTCAACAGACAAACAAAAAAAATCTGTTTAAAAACAGTACCGCTGAACTGTCAAAATATGTTCATCCGATTGAGGTTAGCAGTGACGGTAAAAAACCTAATTCTACCTAACATACGAATGTGTGTAAATAGCACAAAGGATGAATCTCTTTTGTTAATATCAAATGGTTTTTCAAATGTATAAAAGATTTACCATGAGTAATTTCAGTTCAATCATTTCAACCAAAAAGTTTGTAAATTAAGGCGCTACAATTATCAACTTTAACTAGAGTTCGTTCATTAAAAACAAATTTTTCAAAATGAATTTACTGTGAAATCGTTTGTAAAAAAATTGACAGGAACACACAAGTAAAATATTTGTTGTTTTTATCAAAATATTGATCGAAACGAGCTAATCCACTGAGAAAAATTTAATATCATGTTTTGTAGTTCAAACCAGCAATGTTTGCTATATTAAACCAGATTTTCATTTGTCACTATTTCAATAAAAAATCGTTGTTTGAAACCCGAGTTTGGTTATCTTTACAATTGTTTTCTCAGCGTGTATAGAAGATAGATTTATATAGAAAACAATATCATTGGAGTGCGGATGTATTTCTTCAACGATTAATATATTTAAAAACCCGTTTCAATCAGCTTAGTGGTGTAATGATGCCTTTCTCATTTAACTCATGTTTTCATTAGTATTACTAATGGACTCTTCAAAAAAGTTTTATTTGAATCTTGAATAACAACAAAAGTTTGTTTGAGAGCACACTAGCAGTACCTTTCGATTGTATAAAAAATGACGGGAGTGTAATGTCAGAGACATAACTGGATGACATGAAAACGAATCAATGCCTTATGCTTTCGAATATCGATTCCTAGACCCGGATTCTCGAACTGAATTCTGCATCTGAGCTCTAGAATGAATTAAAAGTATCGCTTACAACATCAAAATCGTCGCCAGAACACGATAAAGACTTAAACTAAAACAACTTAAAAATACGGATTGCAATTTCATACACACTAAACGCTTTATTACCGGAACCGGAAGTCAGACCCGAAAAAAGTTTACACTCACTTATGGGACCATAAGCAGTGTATCGAAAAGTAGTTAACAACATTGATTATTGAATAAAAAAGCGAAACAAAAATATTTTGACATCAGTTTTCGATATATTGTAGAAAAATTACATTTTTATGCATTTCACTGATTATATTGAAGAAAACCCTAGTTTCTGTGAAACGCTCGCACTTTGGACTTGACATACTTCATTAAATTCTGCACAGTTACTTTTGTGACTTTCCTGGTGGCAGCTGTCCAGTTTTTTTTAACTCCTGCATGTTTTGGGACACTGTACCTTCCTTCCGAAAGTGCCGCTTGACAATTGCCCAATACCTTTCAATCGGCCGAAGATCCGGGCAGTTCGGTGGGTTGATGTCCTTTTCCACTAATTGTACATTATTTTTTGACAACCACTGTAGAACGGAGTTGGCTTAGTGAGTTGAAGCTAAATCCGGCCAGAAGGGAGGAGGAAACTTATGCTTTCTGTACAGTGGCAGCATTCTCTTCTTCAAACATTCTTCCTCGTACACCTTGGCGTCAATTGTGCCCTTCGTGAAGAAAATTGACGACCGCAATCCACAAGTACAAATTGCTTGCCAGACCAACACCTTCTGCCCAAACTTTTCCATCGCCACCGTGGTGTTAGCGTCATCCAGGTCCTGGTTTTTCCTGATGTACTCAACCACTTTTAAGTACCGGCCGGGCTGGCTGGGACCCGTTTTCCTACCGGATTGGGGCAAATCCTTCATGGAAAGGGTCTTACCGTACTTCTCGATAATATTTTTGACACTGGTGTGGTGCACTTTCACCCGTTTTGCAATTTCGTTGTACGTAACACCACTTTCTGAGCACCAAGTGTGCAGAATTTTCTTTCGCGTTTCCAGATCAATTCGACTCATCATTGAAACGATAAACCGTATCGAAACTAATCGATTGCGCAGCTGTTATTAATATGTAAACAAACATGTCACCGCAAAACAAGCTGCAAAAAATTAAGCCATTTCAGAGTAATAACTGTTTGAATGTTGCTAACTACTTATCGATACACTCCTTAATACCTTTCATTTGAATCTAAGTTTACGAAAATCGGTCCAGCCGTTTCTGTGAAATTGGAGAAATTTTCCTTTTATAGTACGCGATCACTTTTTTCGAACGAACCAAGATGCGGTAAACCAAAAATAAAAGTATTTGGCCATCAACTAAACAAAACTGTTCAATTGAAGAATTATACGGTTAGTTGAAAGTATTTTACTCGATTTTTTAGTGTCATATATAAAATACGCTCTGGAAATTTTTATACTCATCAGCCTGTAAACCCGAAACCGGAAGTCGTCGCTGGATGAAATTTGATAGGGTTCGATGAGATTGTAAGAACTTTCATTTGAACCTAAGCTGGAGAAAATTGGTTGAGTGGTCTTTGAGAAAATCTAGTGCACTTTTTTTGTTAATTTCAACCGGTTACTCCGAAACCGGAAGTCGGATCAGAATAAAATTCAATAGCAAGCTAAGAAACTATAGGGCCTTTCATTGGATGCTGGATTGAAGAAAATCGGCTATGCAGTCTATGAGAAAATCAAGTGCACTTTTTTGCAAATTCTCTTCCTGAACCTGAAATTCGATCCTGGCTTAATTCAATAACAGGATATAGGACCTTTCATTTGTATTTGAGTTTATAGAAATCGATCCAGCCATCCCAGAGAAAATCGAGTGCGCATTTTTGTTTCACACATTCATACATTTTGCGTACTCGACGAACTGAGTCGAATGGTGTATGATATGCGGCTCTTCGGGCTAAAAGCATAGCATTTCTATATGAGAAGGCAAAAACATATCCCAGTACACATAGGTTGTTTTCATTGAAAAAGGAGTTTAGAAATTGTTTTCTTAGGTATTCTCAATGGCGTACGTTTGTAATGCATGTGCTTAAAGAAACTTATATCCTCGAATGTAACTTTCGGTAAAAGCACATGGATTCCGTGTAAATCGCTTGTCACTTACAACAATCAACTGGCCACATATATTTTTTTGCAAAAAGCTGCGCTACGATACGCTACGATAAGCCTTGCGAGAAACTTAACAAGGAATTATCGATAACGGCACCTCTTCTACACCGACCCCAACCAACCCCAGTACTTCTGAGACAGAGCTTAACAACAATCAACCACTGTCAGCAGAAACCAATGTAAAACAAGATACGTCATACGTCTGCTCCAGCGAACAACGAACTCACCGCCTGAAAAAAATAACAATAAGACAGCTGTTTCCAACTACAACAAACGCCGAATCATTTGACGAATACGAGAACAACGAACAATTGCCACAACAAGAGCGCTTCTTCTTTTTAGAAAAAGGATAACGACGCGATCCAGTAAATAACAAAAATATAATTATTCAGTATACCCATCACACGTTGAACTTATTGTAATTGAGTCGGAATGAAATACCATTCTGTAAAAAAAAACTATCATCGAGTCATTGTTACGTCAGTACTTTGAATTGAGTCACATTCTCAACCAATACAAGTTATGCATACACAAAGTCGTCGGAAGTGAAAAAATAAGAAGGTAAAATCAGCCATTTTTCTGCTCATGTGAAATTCACAGAAAACACACACAGAAATGTCATACGTGCAGACCGTGGCGCAAAACAGTAATGCTACAAAATAGGATGGTACACAACTGAAACATGACAAATCTATTTCCTTTAGAATGTCTTATAGTTCTATCAACGGAACTTTTAATCAAAGTCGGACAAGAGGAATGCAATACGTGCTGCCTACTAAGCTATACGATTCATCTGAATAGCACAATTAAAAATCAATAGTCTGACCTGTGATAGCATCACGATGACACATATTTATTCTTCCGGTTAATTGAATTACTACCTGTCTTATTTACATATGGCGAGAAGTCATAAAAACCGTCATCTTGCAGTGGAGTAGGTTAGTTGCTTTTTGTCCATGTGCAACGTGGAAAAATATTCTCGCGAACGAGCAGCAATAGTCATCCGGTGTCGTGTTTGATGCATGAACTTTGAACACTTTCTCGACATATCAGTTTTGCAATGCACTGCAGCGCGAGGGCAAAAGCTTTCGTGTCGAACTGTTCCGCTTTGCTAAGGTTGATGATTTGAGTGTGGCCGTCTGGTTGAACATGATAAACGCGAATGTCAGCAACAGTTTGTTCTGTATTGTGCCGCCAGGCAGTCGCGTTGACCTAATTTTTTAGCGATATAATTGTAGAATATTTACACAATCACAGGCAATATGGAAACGATCACAAATTGTTATCGAAAGTCTTTGTCCGGTCGAGATGACTTCATCCATTGGAGTGGTCTAGAATCAGTGTAAAATAGCAAATATGATAAGAATGTTGGGATGTTTTAGTCCAGACATTCTTATTCAATAAGACCAGAAGTTACATCGTTTCGTTAATTGAAGCATGGAATGTGTTCAAGTGAATTCGACTTCACGTGTACACAAATATCTGCATAGCCTTTTTAACAATGTTTGACCAATCTTAAAAACTGGTATACTCAATCAAAGACATCATATTAACAAGATATCCAGCTCTCACATTTTCCGAACAAATCATTGGCAACATCCTTTTTTGTGAACATGGCGCCCTCAGGCCAGTCCGCATCGAATCTCATACATAGAAGCAGGGGAGAGAAATGTCAAATTCGTGTGCGCCAAAATAGCAGGGCTGTGCATTCATACAATTGACATGATATGTTGAATGTGATGCCGTGCGATGGCGTTGCTGAACTGAAGATTGAGATCGCTCCAAGCTGACAGGGTCTGACTCAATGTACCTGATGTTTTTTTACAGGTTTCGTCATAAAGTCGTCATTTCTAAAATTAGCATTATTTTCATTTTCATTTCATTTATATTAACTTTATCTAGTTTGATTTTTTAGGGATGGGAAGCGAACAAACAAAAGCAAAGAAATGGTTTGATAAGCACTGTTTGGACTTTGCTCCAAATAAATCAATTATTACTGAGTGGTGTGCAGAATTTTAACGTGATCGTGCAAGCACCGATGATCCACTAAACTCTAGTTGTCCTCATGAGGCTGAGGATCCAGAAATCATATAAAAATGAGGTTGCGAAAGATAATTGGCATCGTAAAGTTATCATAAGAAAGGTTCCCGATTGAACTATATAGCTATATTATACTACACATTCCCTAACCCCTGGAAGGAGTCTTTCATTTTTCCGGTTTTTAAGAAAGGCAACAAATCTGATATTACGAACTATCGCCTCACTATATAGTGCCTCAAAGTTATTAGAAATAATCATTCTCGACTTTATAACTCATAAGTGCAACGACTACATATCAGGAAGTCAACACGGATTTATACCAAAACGATCAACACCTACTAACCTAGAGTCTTACAGATCTTTTCTCGTCCGATCTCTGCAATCACGTCTACAGGTTGATGCTATCTACACAGATTTCTCGGTGGTATTTGATAAAGAAAAACATCAAATAAGAATTGCTAAACTCGACACATTTGGTGGCACTTTACTGAATGCAATGTCAGAAATTATATTAATAAAATGGCAAAAAATATTTTAATGAGACTGTCGATAAAAGAGAAAGGCATTATCACACCACTAGATGGATTGAGAATGCATCAAAAATGGGAAAATAATGTCACTCCCTTTTCTCGAAGATGGTTAAACTAATTTTCCCAAACTCAGATTCAAATGAGAGATCTTATGGTCCCATACAAAGTTTCAGAATTCCATTTGGATCCGACTTCGGAATGACAGGGTGATATGCACCAAAAAATTGAAAATAAATTCACTCACTTTTCTCTGAGATGACTGAACCGATTTTCACCATCTTAGATTCTACTGAAAGGTCTTAAGAAGCCGTAATATTCAAATTTTCATTCGAATCAAGCCCCTGGTTCCGGTGATAGGGTACTTAGTGTCAAATTGTCAATTTCAAGAATATTTTTTCACAAGCTACATTTTTATATTGGCTAGTGAATTTCTTTAGTTTTCAAAACATGAGTGTCTGTAACCAAATAAACCATTGATAGTCCCATAAATGATTTGCTGAATTTGTCTTATTATTGTATGGTTGAATGAACTGAATGTCACTATGCCGATATCCAGCTTTCGATTCCGGAAGTTCCGACAATAGTAATCAAATGTTATAAAATGGAGCTCATTTCACTTTCTCACGTATTATTGAGTTGATTTTCCTTAACTTAAACTCAAATGTAGTATAACAATGTAGTAGTAATATGCAACAGAAATCTTTAAAACTTTAAAACTCACGAAGTAGAAATGTTAAAGAAATTCTTATGTTCTTTGTCTTTTCATAATAATATGATGAACCAACTAATGGTACAATATTATAAAACACTAAATAATATGAATTTTTCCCTAGTATTATCAATTATACAAGCTGTAAAAATCAGTTACCGTATGTTCGAGCATCGACATGAAGGATTATTAGTGTCGGAAAGATCGTAGCATTATCCCTACAATAACACTAAACCCTATGACCCAGGCCGGTGGCTCAGAGTGCTGGTCTAGAAAGCCTAATGTCGTATGTTCGAGTCCTCAAATAGTCCTGTACACTGGTGAGTCGGCTGCGTAGTAGCCTGACATTGCAATGCTTTCTTCCCTATACACTTATGAATTCACTTCTAAACACAAGGTCAGGTTTCACATCAGCTAGAAAGAGGTTGAACATAACGCGAATAAAATCTAGATTCCCATCCAACTGCGTGAACCATGTCTTTATCGAAACTTTGGGAATAATTGAGTGCAACCACCGACGCAGATGTACTTCAAAATCAAACATGCTACCTCGTTGATAGCTCTATTCAATTAACACAAACCTTTCCAGTTTTCATTAACGCATGCAATGGACTTTCGCTTCTGGTACCTTAACCTTGCAAACGGCGGGCCTTCAATGCTGATGTAGATTACAATGCACTACTAAACCGTTATGGGTAAATACTGCCGACCTTCGCATTAACCGGCTCAAGTGCGTTTTATTGGTTTCAATGCTACGACGCGACAATGCTACATAGACTTCCTACATGGTCTAGTGATGCGAAATTTATGTTAAGCGCTTTCTACAGTTTTATGGCTAAGATTTTTTTATTCAATATATGTAGCTCTGTTGATCCTCCTATCCCCTCATTTGTTCAGAAAACTGCATTCGTTCAGGTGCCTACACGACTCCTTGCTAGGGTGATTTGACTTAATTAGTCTTTTTTGTACCGGGACACAAACTTCATAGCTTGGGAAATTCGCATAAGGGGACAATCAAGCAGACCATCTGGATTCGATCCCATTCTTAGTTCCACACATAGGGTCAGAAAGTTATTCTGGTCCGAGAGGCAAATGACCGTAAGGTAAAAAAATAGTTGCATTGGAATACAAAATCAAAGATGATAGAATCATCATTAAAATGATTATTACTGTACCTGTTTTAGTCATAAATCGATGAACAATTCCTATCACATAAACTAATAAACGACGGTTGCAAAATATAAGTGAATGGAAATAACATGAATGACATAATTAAACGTTATCATGATAATATTAAACAAATTTACCGCGTGCCAATGATTCAATGCGAAATTTAATATAAAAACAAAAAGCTGGTGATAAATATTCTTGACGTTTCATTTCATTGCATGTATTGACGAAAACATAGAAATTTCAGTACGATGCAATTATCATCTAAAAACAGAAACAGATATACGAGATGCTTCCGAAGAGGCATGATTTGGCAAAATCAAAGCTCTACCAAATTACTTCAGACCAGCTCAGACAATACCAAACAGGTTTTGATCATTGTAAACAAATGCTAGAGTTGAAATGATTGAATCTTCTGCTTACACGCATGTAGACGGTTTCTTTTCTATGTCCTAGAATACATTAACAAACTTTTAATGGTACGCGTTTTGCAAAGCTTAAATCACTATGAATCATATCGTATATATTGTACATATTATTATTAGGCATGACCAAAAATCTTTCGATAAAACGTATAAAGTAAGTAATACAAGCTTAAGCTTCCGATTCTACAATCGGCAAAATAAATCCTGGTTGCAGAACATTATGATTTTATTCTACGAAAATACGTTATAAATAATAGATATGATATCTTGCACTATGTTGCCATCTTTTGGCGTAATATGAACGCTTTTCATGTTTTCGCAACTACTTCTCCAAATAGATTCATGGTGCTTTCTGTTGAGTTTGATTTCTTAAGTTTTGCTGGTATTTTTTCTAATCTAATAGAAAATTGTTTTAGATGTATTGTCTTCAAATGTATTACTTCTGAAAGGTGATTAAGTATTAAAACGGCAAGGTATACATTTATTTCCGAGCTGCCTACTTAGCCGTGTAGTATCGGTAGTAGATTTTAACTTATTGCGATTAATCACCTGTCGTAATAGTATAAATCCACCTAAATACATGCTCGCATTTGAACTGTGAGCAAATATCTTAATAAGCAGCTTGATGAATATTTGCAGATCGCCACTATGTTTGGTACTGCAGTTCCATCAGGCCAAGTTTCTGTTTTGGTGTGAGTCAGGAGTCGAAAGCCTTTTGACTCTTCAAAGTCAAAAATTAAAAGCTGCAAAACCCATAGGTTTTCCATACAAATTTCAATTTATGTATGGTGAGCAAAGATTAAAGGATATTTTGTCATTTCTTACACAGTGTGCTATAGTCAGACGGGTTCATCATCCTTCTTGGAGAGAATGTTTGACTGTATATGTCCTTGAAGGTTTCAGTCAATTGCAAAATCTTTTGACACTTCCACAATTTTCTCAATTCACAATTCTCAACTTTAAAAACCTATTTAATCTTTGAAATTGGAAAGTTCAATGGATATCCGGAGCGCTCAATCCAAACAATCCTCGATAAGAAATTAAGGTCATTGATAAAAACTATCACTTACAATTTTAACCCCCTATCAGAAAATTTTTATAGAATATCGGTGGACTTCAACTCTAACATGGCATATCCACTTAAATCAAAATAAAATCCTTTGTCTTGGATTTATTGTTCTGTAGTACTAATTACCAATTGAAAGCTTTACTAGGATCTACAAAAGAGCCTACTGATAAATTGAAAAAATCTGGGGCATACAAATAATAATATCCATTGGATACGAAATCTATATAGATATGGGTGGAGAAAAACCCATTTGAGTTGAACATATTATATATGTCATTCTCAAACGGGCGCAAAAACCATCATCTTTTAAAAACACAACATAAAATAATTATCACAATACAACTAAAACTAATAGTCACATAATATTATTAAAAACAAAACACACATAATTTTATTAAAAACAAAACTATAGACTAGAAAAAAAAACAAAAAAAAACACAGCAGATTCTTTTATTTTACTAGCGAAGTGACTGGATGATTCACCAATCTCAAAAAGATCTTTCACAGCAGTGAATGATCGAATGGCAGCGGTTATCGATTCATTACATCCAAAACTAGTTCTATGAAATCTTTGCTGAGGTAGAGTACCATTCCGCACGTATTTGTTATTATACATGATTTGAAGCGTTGTGTGATACATAGTGAATGTGTATAGTGACGTGATATACTTATAGCAGAATTAAATGGTAATATTTTTTTAAATTTTTTTAAAATTATTCGACTCAAATACTCAAACGCTGATAAGTTAAAGATAATCTTTGCAAAACAATATGTTTTGTGTTCCAATCAAGGGAAAACGATTCCATGTGTTAGGTTTTGAACCTATTTGTTTAGATTTCTGATTTATGTGGAATGTGACTTAAATCGTAATTCCTAATTTATAATAAGAATAAAAATATTGCACATATAGAAAAAAAAAAACGTGCAAAAACATTCCACAATGATCAGTGCAGAGCAGTTCAAATTGAACTGCTTAGTGCTAAACTCGGCAGTTCAATTTGAACCGCTAAGCAGACGTAAAGTTTCTGCTACTTACAGAACACTTTTTGTTTTGCAACGAAGTGCACTGATGAGTCAAAGACGAAACGTAAAAATAATGAAAACGGTTATGTGCCCTAGCACAAAATTTGGCTCACCCCTAAATGACCATACCTGCATCGGCCAGAAATAGTCGAAAACACATTTTCGTTCGGCACGTCAGAAAAGACATTGCACTTCGTTGCAAAACAAAAAGTGTTCTGTAAGTAGCAGAACTTTACGTCTGCTTAGCGGTTCAAATTGAACTGCCGAGTTTAGCACTAAGCAGTTCAATTTGAACTGCTCTGCATTGATGAGTCAAAGACGAAACGTAAAAATAATGATTCCACAATGATTCAATTCAGATCTTCTATTTGAAAAGCAACGAGAAAATTGTACATCGTAGAATCCTATTTCATTTAAAACTTCAAGATCGTACAAATGTTTAACTAAATAATAACGTTTTTGTTAGAAACTAAATAATGACTAAATAACTAAGTAATCTAAGCCGACTGTAATGGGGACTAAGTGTCATGATTGGAATGACTTTCGTCTAATGAGTAATAAACCTGCACACTTAAAACCGATCAATGAGCTCGACATAATAAAATGCCGAAGTGGAAGTAATATGAAATATGACTGATTGGTCAGTGATCTACGTGCTCTTTTTTAGATTTTCATTATAATAATGTTTCGATATCTCTATGAAGCGCACCTATATGACTTAATAATTCTGAGCTTGCCTGTAAATAACAAACATACTGAAAAAAATGCAACACTATTTTGTGTATAAAAAAATGCAACACTGTTTTGTGTAAAATCAACTAAATGGATGAAATTCGATTGCATTAAAAAAAAACTGGTCCAGAGTGTAATGTTTACATGTGGAAAATTTCATTACAATCTGTCTATAGTGGTAATTGAGATGGCTCCCAAGCAAGAAGTACTTGAACAAAAAAAAATTTGCGCATTTGTGGAGAATCCAGGCCAGTCCCACAGATGGGCCATGAAACAGTTGGAAATCGACAATTTGACCTTATCCCTGTGGTTAATCGTTGAAGGAGACCCAGACGACCCCGCGACAAGCTGGCTGAGGAACAAAAGCGAAGAAATGGAACCCTGTGAACGCAAAGAAGATTAGGGATTACTTTAAGCACAATATGAACCTTTTGATTCGAGACGATGATTCTGTGCGCTATGAATCGACTGCGGAGGCTATTGAAACAGAAGGTCGAATTCCACAAAAGGAATGTGATACCAAGGCTTTGCTTTTGACATAGTGTCATTACGCGAAACCGACAATGGAGTGGAACGAATTCAACGATATTATTGTAATGAATTTAACGTGTAGTGTTAAGTCCAATGTGCGAACATTTGCCCAAACAATGGAAACAATGGGAGTGGGTTGAATAAACCAACCTTGCAAAAAACAGAGTTAATGTGTATTTTTTGTTCTGTGAGACTTTAGAGAATATCCGACTCAAAATGTATTTTCTGTACATTGCATTTTGTTTTCGAGCACAGTCCTTAAAGTGTTGTTTTCTTCCAAAATCCAGTCAAATATTTATTATCTAACGTCACTCGACTTTTCATCGCATCACTGTCATCGTCTAAACTGAAAAATGTACATACCATGTGAAGGCGTGAAGGGAAAGATTTCAATATTTCTTGAAAAGATAAACAAAGAAGATTCAAATATTTACTTTATATTTATATTTTCTTAAGGTAGTGAAGTACTAGAAACTCATGTTTTAATACTATTATTTTCAACGGTTGGTTTTTCGTTTTTTAAACTTTGAACTAAAAAGGTGTTTGGGTAATGTCAGAAACATAAGTACGAATAAAGTTGGCACGTTTTTTCACATTTCCGAATATCAGTTAGTCGATGGATTGTGTGAATTGTGCAAGCATATCCCTTCACTACTAGAATTTGAAACGATGCACCTATACTGACACACAATCAAATATTACGAAGTAATTTTTATACCCCTTTATAATAAAATAATGGTGGTTCTGAAAAGCAAAGCCAAGCCTTGGTATTACATTCCAGTAGTGGAATTTGATCTTCTGTTTCAACAGACTTCGCAGCCGATTCAGTGTGTACAGAGCCATTGCATGGCTGGTGCTACGATTCTATTGACACTACGAATCCTTCCAGGTCGGAGCTCGAACATACGACAACTGGTTTGTAAGACCAGTGCCCTATGCATTGAGCCGTCAACCTTTTATGAAGGCGTTCGTGTTTTTATGAGTGACGTGTAGAATTCGAATTCCGATGGATGCCACTGACTTCCGTCATCTATTTCCAAGCTGACCTGTTGTCCATGAATGAGATACTGATATTGTTGGCGTAGAAAGAAAACTGTAATTCACTGATAAAGTAAACCTAAAATAAAGAAACCGGATACACTGATGATGAATATAAGTAATCAAATTTTACTTTATCATAAATATTCTATGAACACTCAGACCCTGTTAAATTAGTGATTAATTCCCTGAGTTGATTGATGATGCAATAGGCCTATGATCTGAAAAGATTGAAATATATCTACGACTTTCTACATTGATAATTCTAGCAAATACGAGATCAATACATGTGTCTTCAAGCGTAGTGAATTGCGAAGGAGCAGATTTCATATCTAACTTCATATACTTCCTCATGAATTCAATGAATTTAATATTATGTTGTTTTGAGGCATCTATATTGAAATCCCTCACAACTATCATCGACGTATTTTTACGAGAATTTAAAAATGGGGCGTACTTGATTTCTTATTCCGCATAGCAAAATGAAATGTATTTAGATTAAACAAATGTGGATTTTGGGCGGTTTTAGGGAGCAAGACTCTTTGCAAGCATATGAGTAATGTCAACAATGTGTGCGTAAAAACAAATTCCGGCGCTTCTTTTCCTGATTTTAATCAATAAATCTTCCATATGGTTGAAAAATAAACCAATCAGTTCATTCTGCTTAAAATTGCAATTCAAGAAAAGCGAAAGTCTTACTCTAAAACTCTTCTGTTTTCCTTAAAACTGCTCAAGAAAAAATATTTCAGTTTTAGCTTACTTCCACTAACACATTTGATTAGTAACAAACACATTCCTATATGGATTTCCTCTTGCAGAAATTATTGCGTTATAAAGATTTACGTACTTTCTATAAGTAAACCCGCAAAATAGAAACCTTTAATTTAACACGCGAACGGCAATGGATATGGAATGTTGTCGTAAAACTATTTATTTGTCTAGAGAACTGCTTTTGTAACAGAAAATATTAAGTTTGGTTTATTTTGTGTAGCACAATCTAATACAAATGCATTGAAGCAGTTTTGTTACCTTTTTTTTAGAAAATTAATATCTACATTCATAAAATGTAAGCAATTTATCATCAAACGTTGGTGAAAAAATTAATCAAAACTGATATTTCATCCAAAAAGTCAGGCTTAACATTCATTTGAGAATAAATTCTTGTTAAAAAAGATTGATTGAAACTCAATCGTTCAAGCCACCCTTTCTACGCTTACTGATTCGGAAATCCTTTCTACGCTTAATGATTCGGAAATTCCTAATTTTTTTCTGGGTGCTTAAAACAATCTAACGGTCAATCATTTGCTGGCAATTTCGGCAATAATTTACAGTCACTAAATTTATGATATCCGATATTCTCTTTAATTGCCAGGAATAGCAGAGCCTTGGTATTACATTACTTTTGTAAAATTTGACCTTTTGTTTCAACAGACTTCGCAGCCGATTTTTAGCGTACAGATATTGCATGGCTGGTGCTGTGATCTTACTGACACTAAAAATACTTCCAGATCGGGCTCGAACATGCGACAACTGGCTTGTAAGATCAGCGCCCTATTCATTGAACCGTCAGCCCGGACGTTCTTCTAATTGATTAAACCCAATAATTGCAAGAAACCATTAAAATTATTTCATTCGATTATTTTCATTGCTTTCTACACATTTTTCCATCTTTCTGGGAATTTGCTGATACCATGTTTGAAGAACTGAGTGCCTTTAGTGTTAAGGATAAAGTGCCGGTCCGGCTTCTTCCGTCACCGTCACCGGAACGTCAACGTCCGTCACCGTCATTCTGATTCACACGATCCGGTTTCCTATCCGTGTCCGTCATGTCATTTTCTTATACGCAGAATTCGAAGAACTTAGTTTCGCACAATTTTATTCCACTAATACAAAATCTGGGAGCTTTTGAAGCCAATCGATCTGTTGTTTTCTTACCTTTTAATCGAATAAATAACTTTCAAAATTAACTAGAAAGAGGAAAAAACAAAACAATCAGTTCCACTCAACAACGTAACGTACTTTGCAAATCTACTGATAAGTTATATTACTTATATGTGGTATATTTCGTTTAAGAGTGGGATCTTGACACCGAATACATACATAACAAACGTCAGCTCAATACCGTAATCATATGAATCGTGCATGTGTGCGATAATCACAGTCCGTCAAATATTCTTTCGGAGAAATGTTGACGGAGCTTGCCGTTGACGGACGTTGACGTTCCGGATCTCTGCTGGATCGTGTGAATGCGCAAAGGGAAAACTCATTTGACTAATTTTGACGGATGCTGACGTTCCGGTGACGGTGACGGAAGAAGCCGGATCGTCTGAATCGTACATAAGTCATTTTCGCAAATTTTTGTAAGAATCGAAGCGCTGCTCCGTTATGTGCCAACGAGGTAAAGAGATGGTAGTCCGATTGGGACTGATCTGATGAGTAAACCGCATGGTCAAGCCCTTCCCAGCGTATCACAACCACCTATCGGCTTGTGCGAGGTTTCAGAAGTTCGAAGTAGGTCACACAGGTCTGGTCCCACCATACACACAGAATGACCTTCCGACCGTATCGATTTGGTCATACCGTCGATGTCAATGCTTCGCCTGAATTCATGCATAATTTTTGACGTTTAAGCCTCTACAACAAAATCCTTTTCTCGTCAGCAGTGACAGTATGATGCAAGAAAGTTTTTTTGTACCGTTGAAACAGTATTTCACATGTCCCTTTTCGATTCACCATGAATTGTTCCCGGTCAGATCATGCGACACCCACTTTGCACGTTTCAGAATCTTTCCCATGGCTGGTAGACATTTGGAAATTGCTTGCTGTGGAACTCCCTGCATCTGTGCTAGCTGTCGTGTTGTCTTCATCCGACAATGCTTCCAATTCTGCGTCATCAAACTATCTTCGCTTTCCGGAGCATTAGGTTGGTGTCAGAGTGAGCGCGGAACGCGGACCGAAGCGAAGCGATTCAATGCAATGTACTGTTTTCGCATCGCATTCACTCTGACAGGTTCGCTTTGATCAAATGTAACTAGCTCACACGCGCGTTCAGACGTTTCGCGTGACGCTTTCATTATGACAGCAACCTTAGATGACGGTCGAAGTCTTCTTTTTATAATTTCCGAGCCTGCATGTCATATGTTCGAAGTGCCAGAGCACGATGGCCATAAATATCTCCAAGTGCGAGAACACTTGTTCTCTTTAGTTGAACATAAAAAAGCAATGCATGGCACGTATGATTAAAACTTTGTTCATACACCGACGTCTTTAACGCGCGGTAAAACAGATTGACAGAACTTTTTTGGAATATGCACATTTCACTGAGACAATTACCGACCAACTTGTTCGTGGAGATTCAGCAACAAAATTCAAGAGTGTTGAGTCGGCTCATATCGTATGAATTCTTATCCCTATGAAATAAGCTTACTTGCCGTTGCTTCGGTATCAGGAGTTTGTATAATTCTTCGCGCAAAGAACAGTTCCCGGAACTCAGAACTTTATTGGTTAGCATATAAGCATACAATTTCTAAGGAGTGAAATTTTTGTCAAAATATTGAGGCCGTCATAACGATTGAGTAACTAGAATGACACGGTCGAATGACGCGACTTTGTCTGTGAAAATGTCAACTTCGTCTCCATTACTGTCCTATTAAGCGTATATATATTTAAAAAAAATTCATGAACGACATACTATATCACTCGCTTATTACAAAAAAATTAGTATTCAATTCTACGTAAATCATGATGACAGGACCAAAATCACTTTGTTAATTGAAGAACTAAGATTCGTTTCATTTTGTTGAATCAAAACAGCTGCTCTAAACAACTAGAATAACAAGAATTTGGAAACCACCACGACTAACCTATACAGTCATTTCAAAGTGTTAGAATACATTCAGAAATAGAATTAAGCTAGTTCTAATCGGTAATGTTACTATATAATTTAAAATTCAGAATACATTTACATTCCATTTGATCGAACTACATACAGCCTTCTCGACGAACCAATGTCCGATTCGATGACTGAATACACTCGCTACAATTGCTTTCAATAAAAATTGCGTTGGACTGTGGTATTATGATTGCTGTGACGTTATTACAGTCGGTGACCTCTTTTCATCACCCGGAAGATTGATATGCACTGCTGGGTACTGGCAATCGTTGAATCACGCCAATAATGACAGCACAGACAACCCGTGTCACGTTGGCCGTCTATCTTTTTCATCCGGCACATTAGAATTAAAATTCACCAATGCACAATGACACCAGTGACTGCGTAGGTGAACGCAAAGCAAAGGCTAGGGGGAGGTTCAATGCATAAGGCGCCATCACGTGCAGGAAGTTAATTTTCCGTTGAAGGATCGTATGAAAATATGAGTAGGGACATTGAGAGATATTGTTTTCATAAGTTCTCGGGTAAAAAATTACTGATTAGTTATATTTTTGTCAAACAGTTGAGTTTATTTACTCAACTAAAGGTTGAATACGTTTTTCTTAATTAAGAAATTGCGCACAAAGTTGGGTGAATGAGTGAAAGATAAAAATAATAATCAAAATAAGTTAAAACTCCAAGATTATATTGATATTTCTAAGCGTTAAGTCTATTTGGCTGTGTTATAAATGAAGCGACACTATTAATATAGGTACATAAATCGGATGGTGCTTGTAATCATAATACGACAAGTTCCCAATTTCAGTTCCACGTCATCACATTCTACTTGTATCCATATATTGCACAAACGCAACGACACAATGACGTCGGTATAAGTAAGTAAACGCAAACAGTCGAATATAAAATTATGTGTGACTGCTAGTAGTTAAACGCAAGCATGTCAGGACGTCAGTGTTGCAAAAATGATAAATTGCTACTAATTAGTTCGTGGTTTCGGATAGTTGATATTTTGTTTATATGATGTAACAGCATTGTTCACAAGTTTATCTCATTGAACATGCCGTGTTCCATTACGTTGTTTAATCACCGGAGCAAAAATAACTCACAAAGTGATGAAGAGTGTGTTCAGTGCTAGTGCTAAGAAAGTAACATGCGGTTTAACATTTTTTAAGCTTGGTGGTATCATTAGCTAGATTGAAACAATAAACCTTCGTAAACACTTGCAATTATGTTTTTCTTTTGACTGAAATAATTTAGAATTCCGAATGATTAAAAAAAAAGATAACGATAATTACACCACCCTGAAAATCGATGCATTTATTTTGGAATGAACAAAAAAGATAACATATTGATTTGTCGATTTGTTTTATATTTGATCGAAAAACAGTCTTTATTAAAGAGAGACCTAATGGGCAATTTACAATTTTAGGCAAATAGCCATTGTTACTAAACGCAAAAAGCAATTTTCTCCGCCGTCGTTTAACTGAAATTCATCGAAGAAATATCAGTTTAATCCAAATAAAATGATGTAGCGAAGAAAACTACTTTTTTTGCTCGCCCAAGTCAGCGTTCCCGAGATGGAGTTCAGCTTTGTTTATTTTTTTGCTCACTAAACAAATGACAAATCTCTTATTTTGCCCTGGGTGCCCAATTTCCTCGGTACGCCACTGCGTTAATCACTTTTTCAAGCATCAAAAAATGTCAACCTCGCAATGTATTTTGAAAATAGAAAATAAGAAATAGTCATTGGAGGCTAAATCAGAACTTTTTCACGGATGACCCTTCAATTCGTTGGGAACACGCAGAATTTTTTTTAAATTTTGATATATTACACTTTGAATTCAAAAATATTTTATTTTGAATCAGCGCTTATTTTTATTTTCCTTTGATTCAAATACATCTGATATTTACATCAAAGCAAATTATTATAAATAAAAGAAACATTAAATTCAAATATATTGTGCTAGGAATTCAAATATATTTCATTTCCACCTGAATTACATTTCACTTGGTGTCAAATACAATTTTTAATTGATTTAAAGCAAATTAAATTTGTTTCTAGAATCAGGCTTTCGTGCGACTGTGTGTAGATTCAATGATGTTTTTTTTTAATTCAATAAATTGTTATTTAAAAAGAAATTTTTACTAGTTATTGTAAATTAAATTTTTATTTATTATTGAATTAATTTTGTGCGCTCAGCTGAGTTCGTTTGCGGTAGTGACTCCTCTTCTTCGTTTCGTTCAATAATGTACAAAAGGTCTAATGTGAAACCGTTCTTTGAAATGAATACAAATGTAATTACGCTTTACATACATAATTCAAAATCTACATTTTCTATGAAAGCACTCACTATAGTATCGCACAATTCAAACGATTTCAATAGTGCAGATAGTTTAAATTCGTCAGCTGCTTCGAAAGTTATTACTTCCGTACCTTTTTCGTTTGAATGATGTAAAAAAATAAAATCTTAGCAAAAGTTGTGTTAAATATCACAAAATCAACTAGTACCAATGTTTGATACAATGAAAATGTTTTAGAATCAATAATTTGATTCAAGGACGAAAATTTTTCATCAACACCCATGAATTTGAAGCTAAGACTCAGTATATTTGCTTCAGTTTAAGGATCAAGAGTAAACCAAGTTAACTTGTGGTGGTAATTTGTGTATTACGTACAACTTATTTGGTACGTATGTCATAGATCTATGTATTCATATATTTAGTGGAACCAGTTTATCAAAGTGGCTTGTACGTTTGAGTTTCAGACAAACTTTTTTAACAATAATTTATTCTCAAATGAAAGTTAAGCCTGACTTTTTGGATGAAATATCAGTTGTGATCAATTTTTCACCAACGTTTGATGGAAAACTGCTTACATTTTATGAATGTAGATTTTAATTCTCTAATAGCATAGTTAGCAACACTGCTTCAATTCAATTGTATTAGATTGCGCTACACAAAATAAACAAAACTAAATATTTTCTGTTACAAAAGCAGTTTTCCGAAAAAGTAAATAATTCTACGACAACATTCCATATCCAATGCTTTCGCGTGTTAAATTAAGTGTTTCTATTTTGCGGGTTTACTGATAGAAGGTACGTAAATCTTTGTATCGCAATAATTTCTGCAAGAGGAAACCATATAGGAATGTGTTTGTTGCTAATCAAATGTGTTAGTGGAAGTCAGATGAAACTGAAATAATTTTTCTCAAGCAGTTTTAAGGAAAACAGAAGAGTTTTAGAGTAAGATTTTCGCTTTTCTTGAATTGCAATTTTAAGCAGAATGAACTAATTGGTTTATTTTTCAACTATATGGAAGATTTATTAATTAAAATCAGTAAAAGAAGCGCTGGAATGTGTTTTTACGCACACATTGTTAACATTACTCATATGCTTGCAAAGAGTTTTGCTCCTTAATGCAAGAGTCAACATATTTTTTTATTTGAATCTATCCAACAACATATTTGATTCAAATACGTTCAATGTACTGTAAAAGGCATTCGAATCATATAAATTTTTGATTTGTTTCAATTAAATTTATAAAATTGGAATCCATATCTCAATATATTTGATTCTAATATACATTGCCACACTAAATTTGATACAAAAAGAGTTTTATTTGACTCGAACTTTAATTCAAAAATATTTTTATTTGATTCAAATAATTGTTTGAAGTTGACTCAAAGACTCAATATATTAGAATCTAATGTGTTCTCTGCGTCTAATGTGTTCTCTGCGTGAATGATGATGAAATTTCATAACTAAAAATTAAAGTGAGTAAACCACGCGCCAATCATAAATCATGGCACGAAAACTTCCTTGAGATAATTCCGTTTTCCGCAAACCGAATTTCGCAACTCACTATAAATAGCCAAATTAGACTTGAGACTAGGAACAGTTTCTCTAAAAGGTGTCAGTGACACCAAAAGTACTTTATGGTAAGTAATGGATGTAGCACTACACCCAAAATGCATGTCCGAAAAGAGGCATGTGCATGTCACAGAACCACAGTATCTATTAGACAAACTATACCCATGCCTCAGCAAAGCGCTTATTCTATGTATTCGTGCAGTTAGGTCTATAGGATTACTTCCCTAATGGTTTAAGCACGCGCACCTAGTCGAATCTGCATTGTAACCTGTGCATATAAAACTGTCAAACAAGCGCGCGCGAAAAAAAATCTCCATTCATGGCTTAATGCGCGATTTGTAATGTTTATGTTCCCAAATATACCTCACCAGCGTCGTTTGGTTTCTATTTCAGCCTTTAGTATGTTGAACCACAAAAAACAGATGGTTAATGCTTGCATGTAAAATTTATGTAAAGTGCTGAGTGAGCACGACTGAAAGCAAAAAATCGGATGCTGCTAGTTTGGAAAATCCATTTAAGTATTTCCTAATGCAAAAACCGAATGAAAACATTGAGAGCAAAATTCCGACATGAATTTGTATATGAATCGATGAAAAATATATAAAAAATATAAAAATTATAAAAAAATATAAAAATTACTTTCTGAATGCAGAAACCGAATGAAAACATTGAGAGCAAAATTCCGACTTGAATTTGTATATTTATCCGGATTTTACATTCGAATCCGGATTTTACATTCGAAGTTTTATCCGGATTTTACATTCGAAGTTTTTAATTTATCCGGATTTTGTCTTCAAAGCTATTCTTCTTTAGTGTACTAGGTACAAAACCTGTGATACACTGCAGAAGAATACAAGTTGTATTCGAAATACGTATCTGTGATTTGACGTTCACTATATGTACTTAAATCATGTACAGTGTTGTGAGATATACAGTGAATGTGTATAGTGACGTGATATATTTATAACAGAATCAAATGGCGATATAAAAAAAATTATCCTAGTTAATTTCGTTATAATTCCGAAGCAAAGAGAATTTTTTTTATAATATTAAGAGTCCAAAATTCGAGTAAATGACAATAGTATGTATAACTTTCAATCAGTAGCGTCGAATATGATGTCGATTTTGTCGAACTACACAGATAAAAATATTTTGTGAATTTACATCTATTTTCATGCACATATTTGAAGCAGGTAATTAAAAATAAGGTTACTTTACAACTCTGTACGTTTCAATATAATTTAATCGCAAAACCAAGCGTTAAATGACAGATACAGTTCTATTAATTGAAAATTCAATGCAATCCAATTTAGTTTTGCATCGATGATGGTTTTCAAACAAACTTTCGATTAAACCCTTGTTTATTCCATGTTTCTATTGATTTACATGTCGTGTAAATTTCATTATTTCTTTCTGTGTACAACTTATCAAAAGTGTGTATCCTTTTTTTAAAATGTTACAGTGAGTTCGGAATCTCCGAGATACTACTACTTCTCAAATTTATGAATATTATCATAGTAAAAGGTGATTTTTTTGAGGTTAGGATTTTCATGCATTAGTATTTGCTCAGATTTTTTGAGGTTATGATTTTCATGCATTATTATTTGCTCAGTATGCTTTGACATTTCATCATGAATAGACTTACTAACGAGCAACGCTTGCAAATCATTGAATTTTATTACCAAAATCAGTGTTCGGTTTCCGCTTTTTTATCGACAAATTTTGTTCAGCGATGAGGCTCATTTCTGGTTGAATGGCTACGTAAATAAGCAAAATTGCCGCATTTGGAGTGAAGAGCAACCAGAAGCCGTTCAAGAACTGCCCATGCATCCCGAAAAATGCACTGTTTGGTGTGGTTTGTACGCTGGTGGAATCATTGGACCGTATTTTTTCAAAGATGCTGTTGGACGCAACGTTACAGTGAATGGCGATCGCTATCGTTCGATGCTAACAAACTTTTTGTTGCCAAAAATGGAAGAACTGAACTTGGTTGACATGTGGTTTCAACAAGATGGCCCTACATGCCACACAGCTCGCGATTCTATGGCCATTTTGAGGGAAAACTTCGGAGAACAATTCATCTCAAGAAATGGACCGGTAAGTTGGCCACCAAGATCATGCGATTTGACGCCTTTAGACTATTTTTTGTGGGGCTACGTCAAGTCTAAAGTCTACAGAAATAAGCCAGTAACTATTCCAGCTTTGGAAGACAACATTTCCGAAGAAATTCGGGCTATTCCGGCCGAAATGCTCGAAAAAGTTGCCCAAAATTGGACTTTCCGAATGGACCACCTAAGACGCAGCCGCGGTCAACATTTAAATGAAATTATCTTCAAAAAGTAAATGTCATGTACCAATCTAACGTTTAAAATAAAGAACCGATGAGATTTTGCAAATTTTATGCGTTTTATTGTTTAAAAAAGTTCTCAAGCTCTTAAAAAATCACCCTTTATAATGCTCGAATATATAATAAAATGATTTTATTGAAATATATAATATGTTTAGTAGACACGCGTCTAGAAACTTAGATTTAATGTACGTTTTATCACTTGAGATAATTGCAATCAGTATTGATTAACCGTATAAACTATGTCTTTCCCACGACGCGGTATAATAAATTGTTCACACTCGCCGATAGACTGATCATCAAACAATGTATGAATCCAGAATTAACACTGATTTCCATCATACAGGCAACACACTAAGCAGATTTTGGATTGAAGTCAAAACAGGAAGCGTAAATACATAAGAACTTTCATTCAATTTTGTAGTTTTTGACTACTATTTCCGGCGCTACCGGAAACCGGGAACCGATACGTTTGGCCGTCTACTGACAAACATTACGTCACGCTAAATTAAATACCTTTTTTAATCCACCTAGTGGTGTAATGATGCCTTTCTCATATTACTTATGTTTTCAAAAACATCACTGGAAGATTCTGTCAATTTTTTTGTTCAAACTTGAATAAAATCAGAAACTTTTTTTTTGGTATAAACTACCATCACCTTTTGAATTTGTAAACAGTTATGTCAAGCCACATTTAAAGATATATTAATCTAGCACGTACCGATATTGCATCATTTTGTATGACAGTTTGAAAGTTTTTATATTAATTGCCCTATAATTTCAGAACCGGAAGTCGGATCTGGATAAAAATGCACATTACCTTTAAGAATCATGATTTGTGAAAATCGTAGTCCCAAAGTAGATTTATATATCCAATAACTGACAAGAACTGCTAATTAGATGAATTTACCAGCAAGTTTTATTAAAATTTGCACTCCGTTCCGCCATCACTTTTGAAAAAATACGCATGAAATTGAAAATTTTTCAGTAATCGGCACGTAATGCACGGAACCGAAAGTCAGTTTATATACACTTACACACACAGACATTTGCTCAGTTCGTCGAGCTGAGTTGAATGGTATATGATATTCGGCCCTCGGTTCAAAACACGGTTTTCACAGTAATTATATAACTATCATCGAGTCTTTGTTACGTCAGTACTCTGAATTGAGTCACAATCTCAACCAATACAAGTTATGCATATACAAAGTCGTCGGAAGTGCAAAAATAAGAAGGTAAAATCAGCCATTTTTCTGCTCGTGTGAAATTCACAGAAAACATACACAGAAATGTTATACGTGCAGACCGTGGCGCAAAAACAGTAATGCTACAAAATAGGATGGTACACAACTGAAACATGACAAATCTAATTCTCTTAGAATGTCTTATAGTTCTATCAACGGAACTTTTAATCAAAGTCGGACAAGAGGAATGCAATACGTGCCTCCTACTAAGCTATACGATTCATCTGAATAGCACAATTAAAAATCAATAGTCTGACCTGTGATAGCATCACGATGACACATATTTATTCTTCCGGTTAATTGAATTACTACCTGTCTTATTTACATATGGCGAGAAGTCATAAAAACCGTCATCTTGCAGTGGAGTAGGTTAGTTCCTTTTTGTCCATGTGCAACGTGGAAAAATATTCTCGCGAACAAGCAGCAATAGTCATCCGGTGTCGTGTTTGATGCATGAACTTTGAACACTTTCTCGACATATCAGTTTTGCAATGCACTGCAGCGCGAGGGCAAAAGCTTTCGTGTTGAACTGTTCCGCTTCGCTAAGGTTGATGATTTGAGTGTGGCCGTCTGGTTGAACATGATAAACGCGAATGTCAGCAACAGTTTGTTCTGTATTGTGCCGCCAGGCAGTCGCGTTGACCTAATTTTTTAGCGATATAATTGTAGAATATTTACACAATCACAGGCAATATGGGAACGATCACGAATTGTTATCGAAAGTCTTTGTCCGGTCGAGATGACTTCATCCATTGGAGTGGTCTAGAATCAGTGTAAAATAGCAAATATGATAAGAATGTTGGGATGTTTTAGTCCAGACATTCTTATTCAATAAGACCAGGAGTTACATCGTTTCGTTAATTAAAGCATGGAATGTGTTCAAGTGAATTCGACTTCACGTGTACACAAATATCTGCATAGCCTTTATAACAATGTTTGACCAATCTTAAAACATACCTGATGATTTTTTACAGGTTTTGTCATAAAGTCATCATTTCTAAAATTTGCATTATTTTCATTTTCATTTCATTTATATTAACTTTATCTAGTTTGTTTTGTCGTGAATACGACTTACTTTACTATGGGGTGCCTTTTCAAAATTTACCCTCTGAGAGAGTGATAAGTTTTTAATCGTGAATATCTATTATTGTATCTAATGAATCAACATAATTCTTGCGACATGCCATCGGAAATATTATCACAATTTTATGATAAAATTTTCAGTTTTGTGACATAGTCTCAAATAATTCAAAATTAAACTTTGCTGAAATGTTTGGTATAAACGAGTATCAAAGAGGATAATTCTTAAGGCGCGTTTGCCTTTCTCGTATTTTTAAAGCTCATAGCTCAGTGATCTGTGAAAGGATTTATATAATCTAACTACCAATAGAATCGAAATTTTTCAATTTAAACGTGTATAGCAAAAGCATTGAAGTATTTCAATAGTACACTATTGAAAAACCTGTCTCATTTGCTCCATGTCAACACCAGCCAATCAGAACGCGTTCTAAGGAAGAGAACAAAATATCTGCTACTGTACAACAAATCGTCCGGGAAAAATGTTCCGAAAAGTGGTGAATATCGCAGTGAGTTCCTCAATTTGGTCCTTGTGAATGCTAGAAACGAATCCCTACAGCATATTGATAGTTTCTTTCAATAAATTATGCAAATCCGAAATGAAATAATCGACAATAAAATTCTGCATGCGGCTATTTTTATAGCCGTGAGGACCGCCCATTAGTGAAAAAGCTACAAACGAAATCACATAAAAGGAAATCTCTTAACAAAAATTCAATCAGTTTGGATTCTATCGCCACTGCGAGCAGATGTGTTTTGTGTCGTGTGCACAGCTAGTTTCACTTTCGACAAGAGCGATTACGTCACAGCTGCCAGTCATTAGCATTGGGAAAAAACAACGGTGGAGAGCATTGCACAATATCAGCCGTTCTAATGGCTCTAAAAGTTTTCTAAAGAACTATTAGAATTTGTTGTTCGCAAATAGAAGGTAATTATCCTCAGTTTAGTGCAAATCAAGAACAGTTTAGTGCAAATCAAGAACAGAACAGCTTAGATTTGTGCACTTTTCGCTGTGTGAAATTCACAGTAATCGAGATCAAGTGAAGCTTTCTTTGTTTTTGCGAAAAATGTGAAAAAGGGGCATGCGTGCATAATTCATACAATTGATATTCGGAAGTGTTAAGGAACATGTCAGTTGTTTTCGTATTCACGACATCCAGTTATGTCTCTGACATTACCCACCCGCCTTTTTTTATGGGCGGGAAGCGAAAAAACGAAAGCAAAGAAATGGTTTGATAAGCACTGTTCGGACTTTGCTCCAAGTAAATCAATTATTACTGACTGATATGCAGAATTTAAACGTGATCGTGCAAGCACCGATGATGCACTAAACTCTAGTTGTCCTCATGAGGCTGAGGTTCCAGAAATCATATAAAAAGTTCATTCTATCGTTATGAAAAACCGAAAATGAGGTCAAAGTTATTAGAAATAATCAATCTCGACTTTATAACTCATAAGTGCAACGACTACATATCAGGTAGTCAACACGGATTTATACCAAAACTATCAACATCTACTAACCTAGTGTCTTACAGATCTTTCATCGTCCGATCTCTGCAATCGCGTCTACAGGTTGATGCTATCTACACAGATTTCTCGGTGGTATTTGATAAAGAAAAACATCAAATAACAATTGCTAAACTCGACAGACTTGGTGGCACTTTACTGAATGCAATGTCAGAAATTATATTAATAAGAAGGCAAAAAATATTTTAATGAGACTGTGTCGATAAAAGAGAAAGCCATTATCACACCACTAGATGGATTGAGAATAGTTTTTCCTTTCTCATACAGAAAGGCTACACAATCACTGTGAAAACTGACTTTTGAACCGAGGCTAGGAGGGCCGAATGTCATATACCATTCGACTCAGCTCGACGAACTGAGCAAACGTCTGTGTGTGACAAATATTGTCACTCACTTTTCACTTTTGGATCCGACTTCCGGTTCCGGAATTACAGGGTGCACCAAAAATGGGAAAATAATGTCACTCCCTTTTCTCGAAGATGGTTAAGCTAATTTTCTCAAACTTAGATTCAAATGGAACGTTTTATGGTCTTATATGAAGTTCCTGAACATCATTCGGATTTGACTTTCTTTTCCGGAACTCCAGTGTGATATGCACCAAAAATGTGAAAATAATGTCACTCCCTTTTCTCGAATATGGCTAAACTAATTTTCCCAAACCTAGATTCAAATGAGAGATCTTATGGTCCCATACAAAGTTTCTGAATTCCATTTGGATCGGACTTCGGAATTACAGGGTGATATGCACCAATAAATTGAAAATAAATTCACTCACTTTTCTCTGAGATGGCTGGTCTTAAGAAGCCATAAGAATATTCTAATTTTTATTCGAATCAAGCCCCTGGTTCCGGTAATAGGGTACTTAGTGTCAAAATGTCAATTTCAGGAATATTTTTTCACAAGCTGCCATTTTATATTGGCTAGTGAATTTCTTTAGTTTTCAAAACATGAGTCTGTAACCAAATAAACCATTGATAGTCCCATAAATAATTTGCTGAATTTTATCAAAGTTTGACTGCCGGTACATTTTTTTAATTTAAATCGCCATAGAGACTCTTTAGAAAATTGTAAGTCTTATTATTGTATGGTTGGAGGAACCGAATGTCACTATGCCGATATCCAGCTTTCGATTCCGGAAGTTCCGACAATAGTAATCAAATATTATAAAATGGAGCTCACTTCACTTTCTCACGTATTATTGAGTTGATTTTCCCTAACTTAAACTCAAATGTAGTAGTATCACAAACGAATTTCCAGACATGACAGTCACGATTTTTTTGGCGCACATCTACGGTCCTTCATGAAACTGGCAACAATCGTGATAAACTGGTTGCACTGTTGAGTTGCCATCATCGCATTTATAACACAAATGTCAAACCGTGAGAACCTTTCGATTCATTAGCTCATTTGTGTATATTGAGATTTTATGGTACACTTAATATTTTGTTCGTTCTGATGTAATCAGCTAACCCCATGATCTCTCATGTATTTAAATTAATAGCGAGAGGACAGTTTACAGCAGATATGAATTATAGCAGTTAAATGGGAGTTGCAATGTATACTTCTCGCGTTGGAAGTAACGGTAGCTCGGAAAAATCGGAATTTCAAGTGCTAATACAGTAGATTTCCGACGTTCCATTATGTACTACGAAAAAGTCAGAGTAGATTGCATAAATGTTAAAAAAATCAAAATCTACGGTTGACGAGTATATGGAAGAAATTAGCATGATGACCTGGCTTTGGATGCCCATTTTTCGTGCTTTTCCGTTTTTTCGTTTTGCTTATCTTGTTGGTTTTTTTTTTGTAGTGTCACTGTAAGGAGTTGATTATTTTTAACAATTGTCTTTTTATATTATGGTATCGAAATGAGTGACAATATTGACATTTGATTCTGCCCTACTCATGGCACACTTTAATCGAAATGATAACAATGCAATTCATCTCGCGCTCCATCAAGCGGTGAGTGCGGTCATTTTAGAAAGTACCGAGTACGAACCAGATTTTTTTTAATTATTGTAGGCACATACATGTCTTTATTATTTATCTTTGGTAGTATTATGCAACAAAAATCTTCAAAACTCTTTTCTAAACTTTTTAAATTGTAGTATTTCGGGGAATTTTTGCTGTAATATAAAGGGTGATTTTTTAAGAGCTTGAGAACTTTTTTAAACAATAAAACGCATAAAATTTGCAAAATCTCATCGGTTCTTTATTTTAAACGTTAGATTGGTACATGACATTTACTTTTTGAAGATAATTTCATTTAAATGTTGACCGCGGCTGCGTCTTAGGTGGTCCATTCGGAAAGTCCAATTTTGGGCAACTTTTTCGAGCATTTCGGCCGGAATAGCCCGAATTTCTTCGGAAATGTTGTCTTCCAAAGCTGGAATAGTTACTGGCTTATTTCTGTAGACTTTAGACTTGACGTAGCCCCACAAAAAATAGTCTAAAGGCGTCAAATCGCATGATCTTGGTGGCCAACTTACCGGTCCATTTCTTGAGATGAATTGTTCTCCGAAGTTTTCCCTCAAAATGGCCATAGAATCGCGAGCTGTGTGGCATGTAGCGCCATCTTGTTGAAACCACATGTCAACCAAGTTCAGTTCTTCCATTTTTGGCAACAAAAAGTTTGTTAGCATCGAACGATAGCGATCGCCATTCACTGTAACGTTGCGTCCAACAGCATCTTTGAAAAAATACGGTCCAATGATTCCACCAGCGTACAAACCACACCAAACAGTGCATTTTTCGGGATGCATGGGCAGTTCTTGAACGGCTTCTGGTTGCTCTTCACTCCAAATGCGGCAATTTTGCTTATTTACGTAGCCATTCAACCAGAAATGAGCCTCATCGCTGAACAAAATTTGTCGATAAAAAAGCGGATTTTCCGAATGGACCACCTAAGACGCAGCCGCGGTCAACATTTAAATGAAATTATCTTCAAAAAGTAAATGTCATGTACCAATCTAACGTTTAAAATAAAGAACCGATGAGATTTTGCAAATTTTATGCGTTTTATTGTTTAAAAAAGTTCTCAAGCTCTTAAAAAATCACCCTGTATAAGAGAAAATGAATAATATGAGAAAGGCTAGGTGGAATAAAACAGGTTTTTGATTATGTTTTGGCTATCAGGAAACAGATTAGTTTGTAAATTTAAACAAATTACAAGATGTGAAAATTATATAGCTCGCAACATGTTTTCGTTTATAGGCACTATTATTTCCCTAGATGTTAATAAAATGAATTTTTCCTTAATATTATCAATTATACAAGCTGTAAAAGTCAGTTGCCGTATGTTCGAGCTTCGACATGGAAGGAATATTAGTGTCGGAAAGATCGTAGCATTATCCCTACAATAACACTAAACCCTATGACCCAGGCCGGTGGCTCAGCGTGCAGGTCTAGAAAGCCTAATATCGTATGTTCGAGTCCTCAAATAGTCCTGTACACTTCTGAGTCGGCTGCGTAGTACCCTGACATTGCAATGCTTTTTTCCCTATACACTTATGAACTCACTTCCAAACACAAGGTTAAGTTTCACATCAGCTAGAAAGAGGTTGAACATAACGCGAATAAAATCTAGATTCCCATTCAACTACGTAAACCATGTCTTTGTCGAAACTTTGGGAATAATTGAGTGCAACCACCGACGCAGATGAACTTCAAAATCAAACATGCTACCTCGTTGATAGCTCTATTCAATTAACACAAACCTTTCCAGTTTTCATTAACGCATGCAATGGACTTTCCCTTCTGGTACCTTAACCTTGCAAACGGCGGGCCTTCAATGCTGATGTAGATTACAATGCACTACTAAACCGTTATGGGTAAAAACTGCCGACCTTCGCATTAACCGGCTCAAGTGCGTTTTATTGGTTTCAATGCTACGACGCGACAATGCTACATAGACTTTCTACATGGTCTAGTGATACTAAATTTATATTAAGCGCTTTCTACAGTTTTATGGCTAAGATTTTTTAATTCAATATATGTAGCTCTGTTGATCATCCTATCCCCTCATTTGTTCTGAAAACTGCATTCGTTAAGGTGCCTACACGACTCCTTGTTAGGGTGATTTGACTTAATTATTTTTTTTTGTACCGGGACACAAACTTCATAGCTTGGGAAATTCGCACTAAGGCATCTGGATTCGATCCCATTCTTAGTTCCACACATAGGGTCAGAAAGTTTTTCTGGTCCGAGAGGCAAATGACCGTAAGGTAAAAAATAGTTGCATTCGAATACAAAATCAAAGATGATAGAATCTTCAATAAAATGATTATTACTGTACCTGTTTTAGTCATAAATCGATGAACAATTCCTATCACATAAACTAATAAACGACGGTTACAGAATATAAGTGAATGAAAATAACACGAATGACATAATTAAACGTTATCATGATAATATTAAACAAATTTACCGCGTGCCAATAATTCAATGCGAAATTTAATATAAAAACAAAAAGCTGGTGATAAATATTCTTGACGTTTCATTGCATGTATTGACGAAAACATAGAAATTTCAGTACGATGCAATTATCATCTAAAAACAGAAACAGATATACGAGATGCTTCCGATGAGGCATGATTTGGCAAAATCAAAGCTCCACCAAATTACTTCAGACCAGCTCAGACAATACCAAACAGGTTTTGATCGTTGTAAACAAATGCTAGAGTTGAAATGATTGAATCTTCTGCTAACACTCACATAGGCGGTTTCTTTTCTACGTCCTAGAATACATTAACAAACCTTTAATGGTACGCGTTTTGCAAAGCTTAAATCACTATGAATCATATCGTATATATTTTACATATTATTATTAGGCATGACCAAAAATCTTTCGATATAACGTATAAAGTAAGTAATACAAGTTTAAGCTTCCGATTCTACAATCGGCAAAATAAATCCCGGTTGCAGAACATTATGATTTTATTCTACGAAAATACGTTATAAATAATAGTTATGATACCTTGCACTATGTTGCTATCTTTTGACGTAATATGAACGCTTTTCATGTTTTCGCAACTACCTTTCCACCTAAATACATGCTCGCATTTGAACGGTGAGTAAATATCTTAATAAGCAGCTTGATGAATATTTGCAGATCGCCACTATGTTTGGTACTGCAGTTCCATCACGCCAAATTTCTGTTTTAGTGTGAGTCAGGAGTCGAAAGCCTTTCGACTGGATATCCGGAGCGCTCAATCCAAACAATCCTCGATAAGAAATTAGGGTCATTGAAAAAAACTATCACTTACAATTTTAACCACCTATCAGAAAATTTTTACAGAATATCGGTGGACTTCAACTCTAACATGGCATATCCACTTAAATCAAAATAAAATCGTTTGTCTTGGATTTATTGTTCAGTAGTACTAATTACCAATTGAAAGCTTTACTAGGATCTACAAAAGAGCCTACTGATAAATTGAAAAAATCTGGGGCATACAAATAATAATATCCATTGGATACGAAATCTATATAGATATGGGTGGAGAAAAACCCATTTGAGTTGAACATATTATATATGTCATTCTCAAACGGGCGCAAAAACCACCATCTTTTAAAAACACAACATAAAATAATTATCACAATACATCTAAAACTAATAGTCACATAATATTATTAAAAACAAAACACACATAATTTTATTAAAAACAAAACTATAGACTAGAAAAAATATAAAAAAACACAGCAGATTCTTTTATTTTACTAGCGAAGCGACTGGGTGATTCACAAATCTCAAAAAGATCTTTCACAGCAGTGAATGATCGAATGGCAGCGGTTATCGATTCATTACATCCAAAACTAGTTCTATGAAATCTTTGCTGAGGTAGAGTACCATTCCGCACGTATCTGTTATTATACATGATTTGAAGCGTTGTGTGATACATAGTGAATGTGTATAGTGACGTGATATACTTATAGCAGAATTAAATGGTAATATTTTTTTTTATTTTTGTGAAATTATTAGACTCAAATACTTAAACGCTGATAAGTTAAAAATAATCTTTGCAAAACGATATGTTTTGTATTCCATTCAAGGGAAAACGATTCCATGTGTTAGGTTTTGAACCTATTTGTTTAGATTTCTGCTTTATGTGGAATGTGACTTAAATCGTAATTCCTAATTTATAATAAGAATAAAAATATTGCACATATAGAAACAAAAAACGTGCAAAAACATTCCACAATGATCATTTAGGGGTGAGCCAAATTTTGTGCTAGGGCACATAACCGTTTTCATAATTTTTACGTTTCGTTTTTGACTCATCAGTGCAGAGCAGTTCAAATTGAACTGCTTAGTGCTAAACTCGGCAGTTCCATTTGAACCGCTAAGCAGACGTAAAGTTTCTGCTACTTACAGAACACTTTTTGTTTTGCAACGAAGTGCACTGATGAGTCAAAGACGAAACGTAAAAATAATGAAAACGGTTATGTGCCCTAGCACAAAATTTGGCTCACCCCTAAATGACCATACCTGCATCGGCCAGAAATAGTCGAAAACACGTTTTCGTTCGGCACGTCAGAAAAGACATTGCACTTCGTTGCAAAACAAAAAGTGTTCTGTAAGTAGCAGAACTTTACGTCTGCTTAGCGGTTCAAATTGAACTGCCGAGTTTAGCACTAAGCAGTTCAATTTGAACTGCTCTGCATTGATGAGTCAAAGACGAAACGTAAAAATAATGATTCCACAATGATTCAATTCAGATCTTCTATTTGAAAAGCAACGAGAAAATTGTACATCGTAGAATCCTATTTCATTTAAAACTTCAAGATCGTACAAATGTTTAACTAAATAATAACGTTTTTGTTAGAAACTAAATAATGACTAAATAACTAAGTAATCTAAGCCGACTGTAATGGGGACTAAGTGTCATGATTGGAATGACTTTCGTCTAATGAGTAATAAACCTGCACACTTAAAACCGATCAATGAGCTCGACATAATAAAATGCCGAAGTGAAAGTAATATGAAATATGACTAATTGGTCAGTGATCTACGTGCTCTTTTTAGATTTTCATTATAATAATGTTTCGATATCTCTATGAAGCGCACCTATATGACTTAATGATTCTGAGCTTGCCTGTAAACAACAAACATACTGAAAAAAATGCAACACTATTTTGTGTATAAAAAAATGCAACACTGTTTTGTGTAAAATCAACTAAATGGATGAAATCCGATTGCATTAAAAAAAACTGGTCCAGAGTGTAATGTTTACATGTGGAAAATTTCATTACAATCTGTCTATAGTGGTAATTGAGATGGCTCCCAAGCAAGAAGTACTTGAACAACAAAAATTTGCGCATTTGTGGAGAATCCAGGCCAGTCACACAGATGGGCCATGAAACAGTTGGAAATCGACAATTTGACCTTATCCCTGTGGTTAATCGTTAAAGGAGACCCAGACGACCCCGCGACAAGCTGGCTGAGGAACAAAAGCGAAGAAATGGAACCCTGTGAACGCAAAGAAGATTAGGGATTACTTTAAGCACAATATGAACCTTTTGATTCGAGACGATGATTCTGTGCGCTATGAATCGACTGCGATGGCTATTGAAACAGAAGGTCGAATTGCACAAAAGGAATGTAATACCAAGGCTTTGCTTTTGACATAGTGTCATTACGCGAAATCGACAATGGAGTGGAACGAATTCAACGATATTATTGTAATGAATTTAACGTGTAGTGTTAAATCCAATGTGCGAACATTTACCCAAACAATGGAAACAATGGGAGTGGGTTGGATAAACCAACCTTGCCAAAAACAGAGTTAATGTGTATTTTTTGTTCTCTGAGACTTTAAAAAATATCCGACTCAAAATGTATTTTCTGTACATTGCATTTTGTTTTCGAGCACAATCCTTAAAGTGTTGTTTTCTTCCAAAATCCAGTCAACTATTTATTATCTAACGTCACTCGACTTTTCATCGCATCACTGTCATCGTCTAAACTGAAAAATGTACAAACCATGTGAAGGTGTGAAGGGGAAAGATTTCAATATTTCGTGAAAAGATAGACAAAGAAGATTCAAATATTTACTTTTCATTTATATTTTTTTAAGGTAGTGAAGTACTAGAAACTCATGTTTTAATACTATTATTTTCAACGGTTGGTTTCTCGTTTTTTAAACTTTGAACTAAAAACGTGTTTAATCCACCTAGAAGTGAGATGATACCTATTTTTATCAATCCGCATGTGTTTTTTGCATGAATATTCTTCGGTGTTTAAGTTTTCATGACATTATTTTAATGACCGTTGTTTTAAGCGACAATTTGAGATTTTAATCACTCATTACTCTGTAATGTCGAAACTGCAAATCGGATCGAATTTGAATCTAGAAGTGTGATAATCGATTAAACATGCCATGATATGTAAGTTCCACTCTAGAGTTTACGGTAATTTAAGGTACTTCCAAAGCCGGTATTCAGGAACCAGCATAACCCAAACCGATTCGTATGGCCATATGACGAATAAATTACAACAGTTTTGAGTCCAACTTTGAAGCTTTTCGGGATTGTCATCTTCTATATCGGTTTGAATTTTAAAAATTCATCATCATGTAATTCGAGAATCGGAAGTCATAATTGGATAAAATTAATAAATTTTTGTATATAAGTTTGTTTTAATTTGAATTTTTGTTTCTGAAATTTGATTAGGCTTTTTTTGAGAAAACGATTGAGCTTTTAGAAACGATTTTATACTGGAACCGGAATTCTAAAAGCGGTATGGCCGAAGTCAGATAAATTCACCTGAGTAGCTGTACAGTTTACATTTGTTTCAAAATATTTGAATCAGTTAAGACATCTTTGAGAGATCATAGCACGAATTAAATTTTTAGGTGCCTTCTGATTGAAAACTGAATACCATTAAAACTGAAATAAATTTATTTGGATATCGAATATCCAAATCTGCAAATCCGATAAACCTGATTAATTTATATAAAATAGACATTTTTATACTAATCACCCTGTATTTCCGAAACCGGAAGTTGGATCTGACTGAAAAGCAAGATGTTTTATAGAACCTTGAAACTTTTCATTTGAATCTTAGATGATTCTTAGATTTCATTTGAATCTTAGATCGGTTCAGCCATCTACGAGAAAAATGAGTTACACAATTTTGATTTCGTTTCACATATCATCCTGTAGTTCCAGAACCAGAGGTCGGAACCAAACATAATGCAGGAACTTTGTTTGGGAGCATACGACTTTTCGTATGAATCTGAATTTGTAGAAAAGAAATTTTCCGAGAAAATTAAGTGAAATTTCATTTGCTGATCTCGACGAACTGATTCGAATGGTATATGGGTGTTATGTTGTTCCAGCTTTTTTTGCTGTAAGTAGTTTAAAACAAAATAATTAAAAAAAATTCTGCCATCATCTGGTTTATATATGTCATATTCGAACGATTATGTTGCCAAAAACGAGCCGTGCCAAAATCGGTCCGAGGCTAAATGTCATGAAAAAGGATGATGTACACAATCCTTTTGGTACTTAGAAACAATTGTATGTAACAGTATAAAAAATCGTGTTTTCCGTTGCTCCCAAGCATATCTTTGTCATACAGCGCTCAAAACTCCTACTGCTGGAATAGGGGGAAAAGTCGCTTACAGAAAAATTTCGATATCTTCGTTAAAAATGGACGGATTTTAACAAACTATGGCTTGTTGGATAGGTATTACCGTGCGGAATCTAAGTCTGAAAACATATTCTGTTTTCAAGGTCAAGTGTGACAGATACTGTCAAAAAACTGAAAATTTTGACATAAAACTTTGTATAATTCAAAAAGTAAACATCCGATCTCAAAACCATTCAATAGCGTTTTGGGTGACGGGGAGACCTTTCATTTGCGACTAGTTTGATCAAAATCGGTTCAGCCATCTCTGAGATCTCGACCTCTTAGTTGACAACACACATACAGACACACACACATACACACACACACACACACACAGACATTTGCTCAGTTCGTCGAGCTGAATCGATTGGTATATGTCATTCGGCCCTCCGGGCCTCGGAAAAATTTTCTAAAGTTTGAGCGAATTCTATACCTATTTTTTATATATATAAAAATAGGTAAAAAGTGTTTGGGTAATGTCAGAAACATAACTGGATGCGGTGAATACGAATAAAGTTGGCACGTTTTCTCACATTTCCGAATATCAGTTAGTCGATGGATTGTGTGAATTGTGCAAGCATATCCCTACTAGAATTTGAAACGATGCACCTACACTGACACACAATCAAATATTACGAAGTAATTAATAAAATTTAATTTAATTAATAAAATCTTTATAATAAAATAATGGTGGTTCTGAAAAACAAAGCCACGCCTTGGTATTACATTCCAGTAGTGGAATCTAACCTTCTGTTTCAACAGACTTCGCAGCCGAACACTACGAATCCTTCCAGGTCGGGGCTCGAACATACGACAACTGGTTTGTAAGACTAGTGCCCTATGCATTGAACCGCCAAACTTTTATGAAGGCGTTCGTGTTTTTATGAGTGACGTGTTGAATTCGAATTCCGATGGATGCCACTGACTTCCGTCATCTATTTCCAAGCTGACCTGTTGTCCATGAATGAGGTACTGATATTGTTGGCGTAGAAAGAAAACTGTAATTCACTGATAAAGTAAACCTAAAATAAAGAAACCGGATACACTGATGATGAATATAAGTAATCAAATTTTACTTTATCATAAATATTCTACTGAACACTCAGACCCTGTTAAATTAGTGATTAATTCCCTGAGTTGATTGATGATGCAATAGGCCTATGATCTGAAAAGATTGAAATATATTTACGACTTTCTACATTGATAATTCTAGCAAATACGAGATCAATACATGTGTCTTCAAGCGTAGTGAATTGCGAAGGAGCAGATTTCATATCTAACTTCATATACTTCCTCATGAATTCAATGAATTTAATATTATGTTGTTTTGAGGCATCTATATTGAAATCCCTCACAACTATCATCGACGCATTTTTACGAGAATTTAAAAATAGAGCGTACTTGATTTCTTATTCCGCATAGCAACATGAAATGTATTTAGTTTAGACAAATGTGGATTTTGGGCGGTTTTAGGGAGCAAGACTCTTTGCAAGCATATGAGTAATGTCAACAATGTGTGCGTAAAAACAAATTCCGGCGCTTCTTTTCCTGATTTTAATCAATAAATCTTCCATATGGTTGAAAAATAAACCAATCAGTTCATTCTGCTTAAAATTGCAATTCAAGAAAAGCGAAAGTCTTACTCTAAAACTCTTCTGTTTTCCTTAAAACTGCTCAAGAAAAAATATTTCAGTTTCAGCTTACTTTCACTAACACATTTGATTAGTAACAAACACATTCCTATATGGATTTCCTCTTGCAGAAATTATTGCGTTATAAAGATTTACGTACTTTCTATAAGTAAACCCGCAAAATAGGAACCTTTGATTTAACACGCGAACGGCAATGGATATGGAATGTTGTCGTAAAACTATTTATTTGTCTAGAGAACTGCTTTTGTAACAGAAAATATTAAGTTTGGTTTATTTTGTGTAGCACAATCTAATACAAATGCATTGAAGCAGTGTTGTTACCTTTTTTTAGAAAATTAATATCTACATTGATAAAATGTAAGCAATTTTTCATCAAACATTGGTGAAAAAATTAATCAAAACTGATATTTCATCCAAAAAGTCAGGCTTAACATTCATTTGAGAATAAATTCTTGTTAAAAAGATTGATTGAAACTCAATCGTTCAAGCCACCCTTTCTACGCTTACTGATTCGGAAATCCTTTCTACGCTTAATGATTCGGAAATTCCTTATTTTTTTCTGGGTGCTTAAAACAATCTAACGGTCAATCATTTGCTGGCAATTTCGGCAATAATTGACAGTCACTAAATTTATGATATCCGATATTCTCTTTAATTACCAGGAATAGCAGAGCCTTGGTATTACATTCCTTTTGTAAAATTTGACCTTTTGTTTCAACAGACTTCGCAGCCGATTCTTAGCGTACAGATCCATTGCGTGGCTAGTGCTGTGATCTTACTGACACTAAAAATTCTTCCAGATCGGGCTCGAACATACAACAACTGGCTTGTAAGATCAGCGCCCTATTCATTAAACCGTCAGCCCGGATGTACTCCTAATTGATTAAACCCAATAATTGCTAGAAACCATTAAAATTATTTCATTCGATTATTTTCATTGCTTTCTACACATTTTTCCATCTTTCTGGGAATTTGCTGATACCATGTTAGAAGAACTGAGTGCCTTTAGTGTTAAGGATAAAGTACGATTCAGACGGTCCGGCTTCTTCCGTCACCGTCACCGGAACGTCAACGTCCGTCACCGTCATTCTAATTCACACGATCCGGTTTCCTATCCGTGTCCGTCATGTCATTTTCTTATACGCAGAATTTGAAGAACTTAGTTTCGCACAATTTTATTCCACTAATACACAATCTGGAAGCTTTTGAAGCCAATCGATCTGTTGTTTTCTTACCTTTTAATCGAATGAATAGCTTTCAAAATTAACTAGAAAGAGGAAAAAACAAAACAATCAGTTCCACTCAACAACGTAACGTACTTTGCAAATCTACTGATAAGTTATATTACGTATATGTGGTATATTTCGTTTAAGAGTGGGATCTTGGCACCGAATACATACATAACAAACGTCAGCTCAATACCGTAATCATATGAATCGTGCATGTGTGCGATAATCACAGTCCGTCAAATATTCTTTCGGAGAAATGTTGACGGAGCTTGCCGTTGACGGACGTTGACGTTCCGGATCTCTGCTGGATCGTGTGAATGCGCAAAGGGAAAACTCATTTGACTAATTTTGACGGATGCTGACGTTCCGGTGACGGTGACGGAAGAAGCCGGATCGTCTGAATCGTACATAAGTCATTTTCGCAAATTTTTGTAAGAATCGAAGCGCTGCTCCGTTATGTGCCAACGAGGTAAAGAGATGGTAGTCCGATTGGGACTGATCTGATGAGTAAACCGCATGGTCAAGCCCTTCCCAGCGTATCACAACCACCTATCGGCTTGTGCGAGGTTTCAGAAGTTCGAAGTAGGTCACACAGGTCTGGTCCCACCATACACACAGAATGACCTTCCGACCGTATCGATTTGGTCATACCGTCGATGTCAATGCTTCGCCTGAATTCATGCATAATTTTTGACGTTTAAGCCTCTACAACAAAATCCTTTTCTCGTCAGCAGTGACAGTATGATGCAAGAAAGTTTTTTTGTACCGTTGAAGCAGTATTTCACATGTCCCTTTTCGATTCACCATGAATTGTTCCCGGTCAGATCATGCGACACCCACTTTGCACGTTTCAGAATCTTTCCCATGGCTGGTAGACATTTGGAAATTGCTTGCTGTGGAACTCCCTGCATCTGTGCTAGCTGTCGTGTTGTCTTCATCCGACAATGCTTCCAATTCTGCGTCATCAAACTATCTTCGCTTTCCGGAGCATTAGGTTGGTGTCAGAGTGAGCGCGGAACGCGGACCGAAGCGAAGCGATTCAATGCAATGTACTGTTTTCGCATCGCATTCACTCTGACAGGTTCGCTTTGATCAAATGTAACTAGCTCACACGCGCGTTCAGACGTTTCGCGTGACGCTTTCATTATGACAGCAACCTTAGATGACGGTCGAAGTCTTCTTTTTATAATTTCCGAGCCTGCATGTCATATGTTCGAAGTGCCAGAGCACGATGGCCATAAATATCTCCAAGTGCGAGAACACTTGTTCTCTTTAGTTGAACATAAAAAAGCAATGCATGGCACGTATGATTAAAACTTAGTTCATACACCGACGTCTTTAACGCGCGGTAAAACAGATTGACAGAACTTTTTTGGAATATGCACATTTCACTGAGACAATTACCGACCAACTTGTTCGTGGAGATTCAGCAACAAAATTCAAGAGTGTTGAGTCGGCTCATATCGTATGAATTCTTATCCCTATGAAATAAGCTTACTTGCCGTTGCTTCGGTATCAGGAGTTTGTATAATTCTTCGCGCAAAGAACAGTTCCCGGAACTCAGAACTTTATTGGTTAGCATATAAGCATACAATTTCTAAGGAGTGAAATTTTTGTCAAAATATTGAGGCCGTCATAACGATTGAGTAACTAGAATGACACGGTCGAATGACGCGACTTTGTCTGTGAAAATGTCAACTTCGTCTCCATTACTGTCCTATTAAGCGTATATATATTTAAAAAAAATTCATGAACGACATACTATATCACTCGCTTATTACAAAAAAATTAGTATTCAATTCTACGTAAATCATGATGACAGGACCAAAATCACTTTGTTAATTGAAGAACTAAGATTCGTTTCATTTTGTTGAATCAAAACAGCTGCTCTAAACAACTAGAATAACAAGAATTTGGAAACCACCACGACTAACCTATACAGTCATTTCAAAGTGTTAGAATACATTCAGAAATAGAATTAAGCTAGTTCTAATCGGTAATGTTACTATATAATTTAAAATTCAGAATACATTTACATTCCATTTGATCGAACTACATACAGCCTTCTCGACGAACCAATGTCCGATTCGATGACTGAATACACTCGCTACAATTGCTTTCAATAAAAATTGCGTTGGACTGTGGTATTATGATTGCTGTGACGTTATTACAGTCGGTGACCTCTTTTCATCACCCGGAAGATTGATATGCACTGCTGGGTACTGGCAATCGTTGAATCACGCCAATAATGACAGCACAGACAACCCGTGTCACGTTGGCCGTCTATCTTTTTCATCCGGCACATTAGAATTAAAATTCACCAATGCACAATGACACCAGTGACTGCGTAGGTGAACGCAAAGCAAAGGCTAGGGGGAGGTTCAATGCATAAGGCGCCATCACGTGCAGGAAGTTAATTTTCCGTTGAAGGATCGTATGAAAATATGAGTAGGGACATTGAGAGATATTGTTTTCATAAGTTCTCGGGTAAAAAATTACTGATTAGTTATATTTTTGTCAAACAGTTGAGTTTATTTACTCAACTAAAGGTTGAATACGTTTTTCTTAATTAAGAAATTGCGCACAAAGTTGGGTGAATGAGTGAAAGATAAAAATAATAATCAAAATAAGTTAAAACTCCAAGATTATATTGATATTTCTAAGCGTTAAGTCTATTTGGCTGTGTTATAAATGAAGCGACACTATTAATATAGGTACATAAATCGGATGGTGCTTGTAATCATAATACGACAAGTTCCCAATTTCAGTTCCACGTCATCACATTCTACTTGTATCCATATATTGCACAAACGCAACGACACAATGACGTCGGTATAAGTAAGTAAACGCAAACAGTCGAATATAAAATTATGTGTGACTGCTAGTAGTTAAACGCAAGCATGTCAGGACGTCAGTGTTGCAAAAATGATAAATTGCTACTAATTAGTTCGTGGTTTCGGATAGTTGATATTTTGTTTATATGATGTAACAGCATTGTTCACAAGTTTATCTCATTGAACATGCCGTGTTCCATTACGTTGTTTAATCACCGGAGCAAAAATAACTCACAAAGTGATGAAGAGTGTGTTCAGTGCTAGTGCTAAGAAAGTAACATGCGGTTTAACATTTTTTAAGCTTGGTGGTATCATTAGCTAGATTGAAACAATAAACCTTCGTAAACACTTGCAATTATGTTTTTCTTTTGACTGAAATAATTTAGAATTCCGAATGATTAAAAAAAAAGATAACGATAATTACACCACCCTGAAAATCGATGCATTTATTTTGGAATGAACAAAAAAGATAACATATTGATTTGTCGATTTGTTTTATATTTGATCGAAAAACAGTCTTTATTAAAGAGAGACCTAATGGGCAATTTACAATTTTAGGCAAATAGCCATTGTTACTAAACGCAAAAAGCAATTTTCTCCGCCGTCGTTTAACTGAAATTCATCGAAGAAATATCAGTTTAATCCAAATAAAATGATGTAGCGAAGAAAACTACTTTTTTTGCTCGCCCAAGTCAGCGTTCCCGAGATGGAGTTCAGCTTTGTTTATTTTTTTGCTCACTAAACAAATGACAAATCTCTTATTTTGCCCTGGGTGCCCAATTTCCTCGGTACGCCACTGCGTTAATCACTTTTTCAAGCATCAAAAAATGTCAACCTCGCAATGTATTTTGAAAATAGGAAATAAGAAATAGTCATTGGAGGCTAAATCAGAACTTTTTCACGGATGACCCTTCAATTCGTTGGGAACACGCAGAATTTTTTTTAAATTTTGATATATTACACTTTGAATTCAAAAATATTTTATTTTGAATCAGCGCTTATTTTTATTTTCCTTTGATTCAAATACATCTGATATTTACATCAAAGCAAATTATTATAAATAAAAGAAACATTAAATTCAAATATATTGTGCTAGGAATTCAAATATATTTCATTTCCACCTGAATTACATTTCACTTGGTGTCAAATACAATTTTTAATTGATTTAAAGCAAATTAAATTTGTTTCTAGAATCAGGCTTTCGTGCGACTGTGTGTAGATTCAATGATGTTTTTTTTTAATTCAATAAATTGTTATTTAAAAAGAAATTTTTACTAGTTATTGTAAATTAAATTTTTATTTATTATTGAATTAATTTTGTGCGCTCAGCTGAGTTCGTTTGCGGTAGTGACTCCTCTTCTTCGTTTCGTTCAATAATGTACAAAAGGTCTAATGTGAAACCGTTCTTTGAAATGAATACAAATGTAATTACGCTTTACATACATAATTCAAAATCTACATTTTCTATGAAAGCACTCACTATAGTATCGCACAATTCAAACGATTTCAATAGTGCAGATAGTTTAAATTCGTCAGCTGCTTCGAAAGTTATTACTTCCGTACCTTTTTCGTTTGAATGATGTAAAAAAATAAAATCTTAGCAAAAGTTGTGTTAAATATCACAAAATCAACTAGTACCAATGTTTGATACAATGAAAATGTTTTAGAATCAATAATTTGATTCAAGGACGAAAATTTTTCATCAACACCCATGAATTTGAAGCTAAGACTCAGTATATTTGCTTCAGTTTAAGGATCAAGAGTAAACCAAGTTAACTTGTGGTGGTAATTTGTGTATTACGTACAACTTATTTGGTACGTATGTCATAGATCTATGTATTCATATATTTAGTGGAACCAGTTTATCAAAGTGGCTTGTACGTTTGAGTTTCAGACAAACTTTTTTAACAATAATTTATTCTCAAATGAAAGTTAAGCCTGACTTTTTGGATGAAATATCAGTTGTGATCAATTTTTCACCAACGTTTGATGGAAAACTGCTTACATTTTATGAATGTAGATTTTAATTCTCTAATAGCATAGTTAGCAACACTGCTTCAATTCAATTGTATTAGATTGCGCTACACAAAATAAACAAAACTAAATATTTTCTGTTACAAAAGCAGTTTTCCGAAAAAGTAAATAATTCTACGACAACATTCCATATCCAATGCTTTCGCGTGTTAAATTAAGTGTTTCTATTTTGCGGGTTTACTGATAGAAGGTACGTAAATCTTTGTATCGCAATAATTTCTGCAAGAGGAAACCATATAGGAATGTGTTTGTTGCTAATCAAATGTGTTAGTGGAAGTCAGATGAAACTGAAATAATTTTTCTCAAGCAGTTTTAAGGAAAACAGAAGAGTTTTAGAGTAAGATTTTCGCTTTTCTTGAATTGCAATTTTAAGCAGAATGAACTAATTGGTTTATTTTTCAACTATATGGAAGATTTATTAATTAAAATCAGTAAAAGAAGCGCTGGAATGTGTTTTTACGCACACATTGTTAACATTACTCATATGCTTGCAAAGAGTTTTGCTCCTTAATGCAAGAGTCAACATATTTTTTTATTTGAATCTATCCAACAACATATTTGATTCAAATACGTTCAATGTACTGTAAAAGGCATTCGAATCATATAAATTTTTGATTTGTTTCAATTAAATTTATAAAATTGGAATCCATATCTCAATATATTTGATTCTAATATACATTGCCACACTAAATTTGATACAAAAAGAGTTTTATTTGACTCGAACTTTAATTCAAAAATATTTTTATTTGATTCAAATAATTGTTTGAAGTTGACTCAAAGACTCAATATATTAGAATCTAATGTGTTCTCTGCGTCTAATGTGTTCTCTGCGTGAATGATGATGAAATTTCATAACTAAAAATTAAAGTGAGTAAACCACGCGCCAATCATAAATCATGGCACGAAAACTTCCTTGAGATAATTCCGTTTTCCGCAAACCGAATTTCGCAACTCACTATAAATAGCCAAATTAGACTTGAGACTAGGAACAGTTTCTCTAAAAGGTGTCAGTGACACCAAAAGTACTTTATGGTAAGTAATGGATGTAGCACTACACCCAAAATGCATGTCCGAAAAGAGGCATGTGCATGTCACAGAACCACAGTATCTATTAGACAAACTATACCCATGCCTCAGCAAAGCGCTTATTCTATGTATTCGTGCAGTTAGGTCTATAGGATTACTTCCCTAATGGTTTAAGCACGCGCACCTAGTCGAATCTGCATTGTAACCTGTGCATATAAAACTGTCAAACAAGCGCGCGCGAAAAAAAATCTCCATTCATGGCTTAATGCGCGATTTGTAATGTTTATGTTCCCAAATATACCTCACCAGCGTCGTTTGGTTTCTATTTCAGCCTTTAGTATGTTGAACCACAAAAAACAGATGGTTAATGCTTGCATGTAAAATTTATGTAAAGTGCTGAGTGAGCACGACTGAAAGCAAAAAATCGGATGCTGCTAGTTTGGAAAATCCATTTAAGTATTTCCTAATGCAAAAACCGAATGAAAACATTGAGAGCAAAATTCCGACATGAATTTGTATATGAATCGATGAAAAATATATAAAAAATATAAAAATTATAAAAAAATATAAAAATTACTTTCTGAATGCAGAAACCGAATGAAAACATTGAGAGCAAAATTCCGACTTGAATTTGTATATTTATCCGGATTTTACATTCGAATCCGGATTTTACATTCGAAGTTTTATCCGGATTTTACATTCGAAGTTTTTAATTTATCCGGATTTTGTCTTCAAAGCTATTCTTCTTTAGTGTACTAGGTACAAAACCTGTGATACACTGCAGAAGAATACAAGTTGTATTCGAAATACGTATCTGTGATTTGACGTTCACTATATGTACTTAAATCATGTACAGTGTTGTGAGATATACAGTGAATGTGTATAGTGACGTGATATATTTATAACAGAATCAAATGGCGATATAAAAAAAATTATCCTAGTTAATTTCGTTATAATTCCGAAGCAAAGAGAATTTTTTTTATAATATTAAGAGTCCAAAATTCGAGTAAATGACAATAGTATGTATAACTTTCAATCAGTAGCTTCGAATATGATGTCGATTTTGTCGAACTACACAGATAAAAATATTTTGTGAATTTACATCTATTTTCATGCACATATTTGAAGCAGGTAATTAAAAATAAGGTTACTTTACAACTCTGTACGTTTCAATATAATTTAATCGCAAAACTAAGCGTTAAATGACAGATACAGTTCTATTAATTGAAAATTCAATGCAATCCAATTTAGTTTTGCATCGATGATGGTTTTCAAACAAACTTTCGATTAAACCCTTGTTTATTCCATGTTTCTATTGATTTACATGTCGTGTAAATTTCATTATTTCTTTCTGTGTACAACTTATCAAAAGTGTGTATCCTTTTTTTAAAATGTTACAGTGAGTTCGGAATCTCCGAGATACTACTACTTCTCAAATTTATGAATATTATCATAGTAAAAGGTGATTTTTTTGAGGTTAGGATTTTCATGCATTAGTATTTGCTCAGATTTTTTGAGGTTATGATTTTCATGCATTATTATTTGCTCAGTATGCTTTGACATTTCATCATGAATAGACTTACTAACGAGCAACGCTTGCAAATCATTGAATTTTATTACCAAAATCAGTGTTCGGTTTCCGCTTTTTTATCGACAAATTTTGTTCAGCGATGAGGCTCATTTCTGGTTGAATGGCTACGTAAATAAGCAAAATTGCCGCATTTGGAGTGAAGAGCAACCAGAAGCCGTTCAAGAACTGCCCATGCATCCCGAAAAATGCACTGTTTGGTGTGGTTTGTACGCTGGTGGAATCATTGGACCGTATTTTTTCAAAGATGCTGTTGGACGCAACGTTACAGTGAATGGCGATCGCTATCGTTCGATGCTAACAAACTTTTTGTTGCCAAAAATGGAAGAACTGAACTTGGTTGACATGTGGTTTCAACAAGATGGCCCTACATGCCACACAGCTCGCGATTCTATGGCCATTTTGAGGGAAAACTTCGGAGAACAATTCATCTCAAGAAATGGACCGGTAAGTTGGCCACCAAGATCATGCGATTTGACGCCTTTAGACTATTTTTTGTGGGGCTACGTCAAGTCTAAAGTCTACAGAAATAAGCCAGTAACTATTCCAGCTTTGGAAGACAACATTTCCGAAGAAATTCGGGCTATTCCGGCCGAAATGCTCGAAAAAGTTGCCCAAAATTGGACTTTCCGAATGGACCACCTAAGACGCAGCCGCGGTCAACATTTAAATGAAATTATCTTCAAAAAGTAAATGTCATGTACCAATCTAACGTTTAAAATAAAGAACCGATGAGATTTTGCAAATTTTATGCGTTTTATTGTTTAAAAAAGTTCTCAAGCTCTTAAAAAATCACCCTTTATAATGCTCGAATATATAATAAAATGATTTTATTGAAATATATAATATGTTTAGTAGACACGCGTCTAGAAACTTAGATTTAATGTACGTTTTATCACTTGAGATAATTGCAATCAGTATTGATTAACCGTATAAACTATGTCTTTCCCACGACGCGGTATAATAAATTGTTCACACTCGCCGATAGACTGATCATCAAACAATGTATGAATCCAGAATTAACACTGATTTCCATCATACAGGCAACACACTAAGCAGATTTTGGATTGAAGTCAAAACAGGAAGCGTAAATACATAAGAACTTTCATTCAATTTTGTAGTTTTTGACTACTATTTCCGGCGCTACCGGAAACCGGGAACCGATACGTTTGGCCGTCTACTGACAAACATTACGTCACGCTAAATTAAATACCTTTTTTAATCCACCTAGTGGTGTAATGATGCCTTTCTCATATTACTTATGTTTTCAAAAACATCACTGGAAGATTCTGTCAATTTTTTTGTTCAAACTTGAATAAAATCAGAAACTTTTTTTTTGGTATAAACTACCATCACCTTTTGAATTTGTAAACAGTTATGTCAAGCCACATTTAAAGATATATTAATCTAGCACGTACCGATATTGCATCATTTTGTATGACAGTTTGAAAGTTTTTATATTAATTGCCCTATAATTTCAGAACCGGAAGTCGGATCTGGATAAAAATGCACATTACCTTTAAGAATCATGATTTGTGAAAATCGTAGTCCCAAAGTAGATTTATATATCCAATAACTGACAAGAACTGCTAATTAGATGAATTTACCAGCAAGTTTTATTAAAATTTGCACTCCGTTCCGCCATCACTTTTGAAAAAATACGCATGAAATTGAAAATTTTTCAGTAATCGGCACGTAATGCACGGAACCGAAAGTCAGTTTATATACACTTACACACACAGACATTTGCTCAGTTCGTCGAGCTGAGTTGAATGGTATATGATATTCGGCCCTCGGTTCAAAACACGGTTTTCACAGTAATTATATAGTCTTTCTATATGAGAAAGTCAAAAGTCGCTTAGGTTAAAACCTAACCGAGGTTAAAAAACTTATATAACAGTTTCGGTAATTTTTTTACTTTCCAACGTTTCGGCTTTTGGTAAAAGATGTTTTCAAGGAAAGTTTATTGTGTTAAACAAGTTATAGAATGTGAAATCTACTAAAGTCTATCGTTTAGAGTCAAAATGTCTAAATGATGTGTTAAGTAGTAATGTTTTGCCAAGTCCCCTCTGCCCCCTTCGTCACGATTTGACCAAATATTTGAGACCCCCTTCCCCCAATTAAAGCATGGCGTAGTATGTTGATGACGCCATATAACACTGTAACTCCGGAACCGGAAATCGGATCCGGATAAAATTCGGAAAAAATTATGATATCGTAAGAATTATCATTTGCATCTAAGTTTGTTGAAATCCGTATAGCCATCTCTGCGAAAACTAGGTGACATTGTTTTTATATTTCTATGCTTATCACCCTACAACCGTATGTCTCCGGAACTGCCAGTTGGATCTGGATGAAACTGAAAAAAAAACATATGAGAGCATACATGGAATCTATATTTATGAAAATCGCCGAGAAAATAAATTCTGTGATCTCGACGAACGGAGTCCAATGGTCTACGGTATTGTATAATTTTTCTAAATGAGTGTATATATCATACAATCGGGCGTGGAAAAGCCCACTCTTTGTATTACATTGCTTTTGTAGAATTTGATCTTCTGTTGCAACAACTATATTTGACTACTTAATTATTGAGAAATGTAATATGTGTATTTGGTACACACGTGTCATGAAACGTAAATTCAATGTTCGATTCATAACCTGAGAAAATAAATCTACACAAATATTAATAATTAATTGAGTACACCAACGATTACAATCAGAATTGATTAACCGTATGCACTATCTTTGTGTTTCCCACGAGGCGGTATAATAAATTGTTCACATGTGCCGATTGTCTGATTATCAAACAATGTATGAATCCAGAATTAACACTGATTTTCATTGTACAGGCAACATACTAAGCAGATATTGGATTACCGGGTAAAAAGGAAGTGCAAACACGCACCGAGTTGGATTACGGTATACATCAGGAAATTCGAGTATGCCGCTAAAATATATCTACACTCTATCTAGTTGCAATGTGACCGTGAAACTATTATTCATTCATACTAGTAAGACAGGAACTATAATTCTGCTGTAATGGGCGTGTGAGCAATCTTTTCCGCTACAGATTTTAATCGTTATTGATTACTCTCGTGAACATTAAATAGATGTCTAAAGCTATATGTTTCTGTATTTTTTCCGCAAAATCTCTGAATAGCAAGTAACTGCATTATACATTATATTATAAAAAAAACAAATCCAGCGAAAATTTAGATCGAACAAAAAGACTAACAACAAACCTATTAGATAAATAGTTAGAAATAATTTTTGGAGTGTCGAATGACCAGTACAAAGTTCATTAAAATATTTAAAATAATTCGAATGATGAATACAAAGTTCATTAAAAATAATTTAATATTAATAATCTTCATCACAATGGAATGTTTTGTAGTTCACATACCTAACGCGATGACTCGATTATGGTTAAGGCGCATGAAGTTTCACAAACCGCTGAGTATCACTAATCGATTGTTCTAGATCCGTGTACTCCGTTAACAGCTCAATGTAATTTGTTTGATAAATTGATGAGCTCACGCACAAATGTCTTTAGTTTTCCTTTCAGTGTAAGAAGCGACGTTGCTTACTCGTGGTAATTTACACAGTAGAAGAAACTATTCTCACAGTGCGTGTCTTCACAAATTAAGGTTTACGAGGCAGCTGCTACGTTTATTTCAAATACACTTAGCGTACTCCAAATCAGCTAAGAATTGCAAACTCACAAATCAAGCACCTTCCGCGCTTCTGTTCTACGCAATTCAACAAGCTAGAAACGGGTTCGATGTGACAATTTTCCGCAGACCATAAATTGAATTGACCATACAGTTCAAATGTATAAAACAGGAAAAAGGCCAGTGTGTGAAACAAAAACAAGCAAACACGAAACTGTCGACCAAAACAACGGATCGCGAGAGAACTAACTCATCGGTAAAGCGAGTAGAACTAAATTCCGTCGTGAGTCGCCAACACGCGCCACAATTGACACCGTCTAAATTAACCTGATGTAAACGAATACAGAACGCGACCGACCTGATCGAGAACCCAAACCGCACTGACTTGCCTATGGCGTGGAATAAGTGTACCACCGACTACAGCACAGCTTGCGGTAGCCGGCAGCGCGGAGGACACCGCAAGTAGCACGCGAAGAAGGAAAAAGGAATAGCGCAGAACCATCGTGATTTTGATTATATCTGCCGATGCAGCGAGTTTCCACTTTCCGGTTCGGAAGGCTCACAGTGCGACTCATAGATATTCTCTGATTTCTTCATTCACTACAACAAAGTTCGTCTAAGTTATGTTGAACTTCACATGATACCGTTCGTTTCACATAAAACATGGGCATTCAAATATACATGCGATGTTCAATTATTGAAATAAAGGGCTCTGAAGTATCTAACTGGTAGAGTAAAGCAAAACATTACATTGGAAACACCATTCTATGCGGAATTTGACCTTCTCATTCTACAGACTTTGTATCTCATTCTAGACCTGCAATGAATGGACTATGAGAACATATATTTGACACTGCCGAAAACTTTGCGGAACATTCTCTCATCCTGAAAATCGTGTTTCAATACGATGTTTGAATGAAAACTAATAATAAACGTATTGCGTGATTACTTTTTGTTTTGTTATCATGATACCAAACTATTTGATAGAATAATGAATTACATATGTTTATGTTATGTTTTCAGTTACTACACTGTTCACTTGTTTTTATTAATATTATAACAACATATTTTGCTTCCACTGATCAGTATTTGTTTTTATAAATTATACTAATAAACCAATTCTATTAAATCAAAATTAAACATCATTTATTCCAAACCAAAGATTGAAGTGGACCCAACTGGAATTTTCAATTGGTATCAAATCATATCAACGAATTGTTTCAAAATTAAAATTGTTGGTTTTCATCACCATATTCCAAGTAATCACAGCTAACAGTGAGGTTGTTTGACGTTAACCATTACAAATCAGATCAATCTAAAATATCGTTTCGAGTCAACATGAACATTACTGTGTGGTTCTCCAAAACACTTTTCATTGATTCTCAGCATCAGCCATCTCAGAGAAAAGCTATTTCGATCTTTAATCGCTTCATTAATGCACGCTAATACTGGCTTTTTTCTGATTTGAGGTAGTCCTCCAAAAGTATACTATGCCGATCCCAGTAAACCGACATTGTGATCTTTCATACTTGTTCTGACTTTAGTCTATTTTCGGATAATCATTCTGTTCTCTGTCGTATAGTTATGGATTCTGCCAAACATGTACTCGAAGTGCGCTTGCGTTCGTCTTCCTAGCCCTAAATAAGTACGCGCTATCCAGCAGTATATATTACTCATCTGCAGAATCTTGCTTAACTAAGACATGCTCGCGCACGTTCTCTTTTCGGTTGTCCAGTACAATTTTATGTATTATTATTGTTGTCATCCTCCATTTTATGTGGTTTTGACACTGTTATGCTTCGTAGAACCTGCAGCTGCGTACTTTATCGGCAGTGGAGTTTTGACCATCACGTAACTCTCAAAACCTCTATCTCACGGTGTAATCTACAGGATCAACAGCCCCATGATATTTCTCCATTTTTTTTCATTTCTGTTTCTGATTTCAGGACGGGCCGAGGCCATGCCAAAACTTTTGTAACGCTTTTTACCGCCTATAACTTATAAAAAGTAACACATATAACGCTTCTTAATACACAAAACTTTCAAAAAAGTAACGGATGTAGCTCACAACATGCAATACATGTAAAGCTTCGTAAGGCCTTTAACTTACAAAAAAGTAACGCATGTAGCGTTTCGTAACGTCTATAACTTACAAAAAAAGCAACGCTTCGTAACGTTTATAACTTACAAAAAAGTAACGCATGTAACACTTCGTAATGCCTATAACTTACAAAAAAGTAACGCATGTAACGCCTAAAACTTTCAAAAACCGAACGCATGTGACGCTTCTTAACGTCATCATTCACAAAAAAGTAACGCATGTAACGCCTATGATTCACAAAAATGGAACACATGTAACGTTTCGCAACGCTTACAAAAAAGTAACGCATGTAACGCTTCATAACACCTATAACTTCCCTAAAAGTAACGCGTCGTAACTCAGCTTCAGGTATTGGTGATAGACGACGGCAAAGGATTTGAGAGAGTACCTTGTAGGCGGCGTTCAGCAATGTCATTGCGCGGTAGTTGCAACAGTCAAGCTTATCACTCCTTTTGTAGATGGGACATATCACTTCTTCCATCCATTCCTGCGGCAGAATCTCCTCCTCTCAAATCTTAGAAATCATCCAGTGCAGCACACTTATCTCCAATAAATTAGGTGCTTGAAATCTATCGTCGGCCGAGCGCCCGCCAAATTTGATTTCTTTGTCGTTCTCTGAATCTTGTGTTTCGCCATCCAAATGCTCGGCGTAGTACTGCTTTCACCGGTATCTTTGCACGTCTCCGATAACTCGAAGTAAGTTTCATTTTGGAGTTTTTCATCATTATTTACGGTACTTCTGGAACCGGAAACCGGAATCGGAATTCGCCGAAATGACATTTTTGACTATCAACGTACAAAATCTGCATACTTGACAAGCAGTTTAGAAAAATTTGCTTTTTTTTGCGCGGTCACTTAAAAAATCACCAAATCACTGTAACTCCGGAATCGGAAGTTGATTTTAAATAAAATTCAGGATTTTTCTGTGCGATGGTAACCGTTTTCATTTAAAATTAATTTTATAAAAATCGTGAATTCCTCAATCGGAATGATTCCATTTTGAATTCCTGAATCGGAAGTCGTATCCGGAAAAAAATGTTAATTTATTTAAGTCTAGAGATGCTGAAATCGGTCCAGCCATCACTGAGAAAAGTTAGTGCACAAAAATGCATCATACATGTGACATACATAACTAACTTCTGGCATCGCTACCTCTCAGCAGGCGGGATGGTTCATTTAACATAGAATGGGCACTAGTGCGAGAGCGAATTTCTCTTGATGACCCGTCTGAGCATCACGGGTTAGGACACTGCTGTGGGGATTCGCTCTGAAGCAACAAACGGTCGCTTTCGCGATCCGATTCTATACGCGCAGTTGATAATTGCGATAGAATCATTTTACTATTGCCGCTTATTCTAACTGTGTGCATATAACCTTTGTATAAGTTGTGTCTATGAAAATGTATGTGAATGCTCCACACAAGGGTTTTGAAATATTGCAACCTAGTATGAGAATCATCAAGTCGAATCATCGATTTTTTAAGGGCCGCGAAATACTCAGAGTATGAAGTGGAGCGAAGATATGTAGAAAAATTCTCTCACGGTTCATGCATTGAGAAACACGAGTTCTTGTAGCATCTTCTACCGGATTGAAAATGTATACAATATAGATAAATATCGAGCAGCTTCTGTCAAATTATCGGGAATCACCAACACTGACTGCTAATGCATTGATGAGTCGAAGACAAAACTTGAAGTAAATATTGTATACAGTGTTTTTCTGTAATTGAGCTTTACCTGTTTGCCTATAAACAACTGTAAATGTTAAACGTTTGCCATTTTTTGTCTTATTCAATGGCTTTAATCAACAACGAACCTCTGGCGAACGAAAAGATGATTGAAAACATATTACTGAGTCTGATGAGCAACGCATGAGAAAGCACGTATAGCTAACTGACTCCTATCTCGACTGATTCCAATAACAGGATGATCTTCAATGTCACAAACGATTATTGTAACAAAAAAGTACGGGTGTGTAATGTCAGACTGGATGTCGTGAATGCGTACTGTAAACTGGATGTCGTGAATACGAATAAAACTGACACTCTTTCTTTATACTTTCGAATATCAATTAGTTGATCGATCCTCTTTTTCACTACTAGAATTTGAACTAGATACACCTAAAGTACAGAGTAGTTACATTAATCATTCTGACACACAATTAAACATTACGAAATAACCAGTATACACTGAGCTAAATTTTCTTTTTCACATTATATGATATTCTAATGATTTTGCACTATTAGCATTTCCAATAATAGTTACAAGATGTGTTCAACATCATGTCAAATATATGAGATAATCTTATGAAACATAAAACTCTTGTTAACGTTATTTTTACAGGATTTCCATATAACGAATGAAATTTCCAGTCTGAGTCAAATTGATTGGCGCGTCTTATAACCATTACTAGATATCCGCACAACATACATTGGAACAATTTATGAAGCGCATATAATATTCACTTCGATTTTATTTAGATAGGTTCATATATACCATATGACTAGTTTTAAAAAAAATTATATATATGCATATATATATATATATATATATATATATATATATATATATATATATATATATATATATATATATATATATATATATATAACTTTCAATATAGCTCATACGAATAGCAGATAATCGCCAACTACAACTTTTCTTTGAGGATTCAAGCTTTACTAGTATTCCGTTCGGTAAGGGAGCACCTCATGATATTTGCGAAAAAGAAGTGAGATCCCGAGACTGAAAATAAAAACGAATCTTACTAGACAGATAGAGTAATGAAATGTACCGGATATATATTTCATGGTCCATTAACGCATATCCTTGAACGAAGTTACATTGAGATGCGAAACTTCCTGAAAAAAATGGTCTGGAGCAGTTGATGAATATCGGAGACACAACTATTTCTTCAGCTTCAAGCAGTACGATTCACGACTTCCATCGGATTTCCATATAAATTATATGGGATATTTTTATAACTTTCATTATGATAACGTCCATTTAGATTTAACGTACACATTAAATAAAGATTATAAGTTTCCATATAATTTCTATGAATTATATTCTGCATATGATTCATATGACTAATCTAGTGAATATAAATAAGATTTTCATTTCAGTGTAGTTCATTATAATAAAATAATAGTGGTTCTGAAAGGAACCTTCCAATAATGGCTTCTAAGTCGGTGCTATGCATTTTATATAGCAAATCAGCAGAAAGTTCTACTACAAACTACAAGTGGTTGAAAAATGGGCCTTATACAGTATAGTGAAGAAAATTTCGCATAATTCTTTGGGAGTACAATTATTGTTCTAAATAGCAACATACAAAATTTTGATGTCAATTATTTTTTTCGGATTTAAATATTTCAGTGAAAAAAGTTATCCAATTTCCGTACGAGATAAATATCTGACATTCATAAGGGCCAAATTGTGTAATTCTGTAAGATATTAAGCAATGTGGCGAATTTCGCACTGCGAAAATTGCACAAAGCTTATCAAAATATCCTGAAAACTGACTCTGTGACCTGAGCGTTTGAGGTTGTACACCTCGCAAGAAGTCTACTTTCATTGCCGACTGCTCCTCCTGACGACCTAAGTCCAAATGAGAGGACGACCCGAGCGTTTCATGCTTTATACTTGGTTTGTTCTTACTGATGTTGAAGGGAGAACTTCACCTCGACATCTAGTTCCGTCTGTCGCAATAGAAGAAATGAATAGTTTTTATTCAAAAAATACCTTTTATATTTGTTCAGTAAATTCTGATATATACCTGACTACCTCAAAACCGTCGTCCGGATGCAAAAAAGCAAGCAAGTGTGATGAATTTATCTCATTATTTCCAAAAGTTTCAGAAAACTTTGGTTTTCAATTATTTATGGTTTTCTCACACTGTTGAAAATTTAATCACAAATTTCTGATCATATTTCCGATAGCTTGTAGAAAAAAATATGTTGTTGGGTTAAGTACATCCAAAGATATTCGTGGTAAAGTTCTGCCCATTCTTGTACAGGGTAAATTTTGAAAAGGCAACCCATAGTAAAGTAAGTCGTATTTACGACAAAAGAACCGATTTGAAGAATTCTGAATTTAAGAACTGGACCTGAACTCAAGAACTAAACTCAGAACTTAGAACAGACTCAGACTTCAGTTGGATTTTAGTTCTAGAACTACAAGTTCGAAACTGAAATCAGTTCCGAAATCCTTTTCCAGAATCCAGTCCAGCACGCAGGCTCTGAATTCTAAACCCATATTCCGGAACTAAGCTCTGAAACTTGAAGACGAATTCTCACCACAACTACCAAAATGGGTTGTATAGGGTACAGTAAAGTAAAATTTCGCATGATTCTTTGAGAGTATTATTATGATTCTAAAAAGAACCGAATAGAAGAATTCTGGAATAAAGAACTGGACCTGAGTTCAAGAACTAAATTTAGAACTAAGAGTAGACTCAGAATTTAGTTGCAATTCTAGAACTACAATTTCGAAACTGAAATCAGTTCCCGAATATAGTTCCAGAATCCAGTTTCAGAATGCGAATAAGAGTTGCGACCTGAGCGTTTGAGGTTTCAACCACGCAGAAGGTGCACGATCGATTTTCGACCACGGATCCCCTTTTATATGCATTCAGATGAAGATATGTGGCTGACTACCTCAAAATCGTCGTCCTTGCACGAAAAAGCCAAGCAAAAGTAGAGTTTTCCGCGTTGTTTTCAAAGTTTTAGAAAAGCTAATTTTTGAATTGTTTGTGGTTATCTCACACTGTTCAAAATATTATCCTAAATTCCTGGTCATATTTCTGATGAAATGGTGAAAGAATTATATTGCTGCCGTTAATACAAGTCGATATATTCACGATTTTATGTTCTGCCCATTCTTCCATATAACTAATTTTGAAAAGGCACCCCATAGTAAAGTAAGTCGTATTAACGACAAAATTGATTCCTAACGGTTAACAGTTTAGGTAATGGTATGGTTTTTCTCATTCTTTTCTATGAATGATAGCCAAACTTAATTATCAATCACTTTGATCTTCATATTTGCTTTCAGAACTACTATCTTAAAATTGTTGTTCATCTATGTACTTAACCATTTGAAATTTTCTCCAATTGTTCTCGCATTCTTTTGACCGCTCGTACGTTTACAATGGTTCCTGGTGGTGGTGCTTTATAATCAGGATGATTTTTCGAAAGATGCGTTTTCAACACGTGATTCTGCGAAAAGGCACGGTTACACAAAGGACACACGTAATTTTTTTCACGTTCGTGAGAAGTAAGATAATGAACTCGAAGCGACTTGGCCGATTTATAAGATTTTGAACAAAAATTACAGTGAAAGTTTTTCAAATCGCTGTGTGATATCAAATGAAGCTTCAGACTGTTACTAGTGATAAAGCTTCGATCGCACAAATGGCATGGATATGGTGCAATTCCAGTGTGACGTCGTATATGAATTGAATAATGAGAAGAATTGCGAAATTTCGCACCGCAATATTCACAAGTGTATCGTTTTTCCCCCGTGTGGTGACTCGCTATATGATAACGCCGAGAAGCCCAGTGAAGAAATTGTTCCTGGCAAAATTGACAAGTATATCTCTTTTCGTTAGAATGGATACGCATGTGTTTGCGTAGGTTTTCTTTTAGAGTGAAACGAGCTTGGCACTGATCACACTCAAAGGGTCTTTCTCGGATGCACATATCAACGTGAATTTCTCTGTGTTTCGATAAGTAGTGCGTCGAAACTAATTTTCCACAATCAGGACACTGGCTGGTCTTTGTTTTGGATTCTTTCAAATCAATAGTGTAAAAGTCCTGCTCTTCATCGTCGTTTGTTTCGGATTCCGGATAGTCATCCATGAACTCTTCCGTTACATAATCCAGTTCATCGTTAGTTTGGTTCGATGTCTTGTCTGGATAATTCTCGGAGCTTGGTGTTGCATACTCGTAAATTAGTGAAGCTGCATCACCTGTCTCAATATTCAATTTATTTGACTTATCAAGCTCTCGTTTCGTAGATTCATTCACTCCGTTCACAAATTCGACACTCGATTCTTCCATTATGGTGTGCTTCTCGTTCTTGGCAGATCGGAGAGCATCTTCTGAACAAAAGCTTATTATATTCTGCAAAATTTTATCTGATCGAATGCTCCTACGCCAAAATTCATATGCCACGATTAATTGGGCCTCGCAATTGTCACAAATCCGTTGTGGATAAAATTCTGTTATCGTTTCCATGGAAGAAATCTGCAAGCTTCCTTCGGGCGCGATTTCCTTATAAATGTCTAAAATACTTTTTGTAGTTGTTCCGGAAGAATTATTTGTAGTTCCGTCAGCAGGATCACTTAGATGTTTACTTTTGGGTCCCTTCTTTAGGCAGAAACGACAACTCAAGGATGTTATTGAAAATTCCATCGGGTGCACATAAACAATTTTCAATTTAAAATATATCTTTGAAAAATGTTTAAATTAAAAAACTTCAGGTTCAAATTTTGAAACATATTGTACGTGATTATTTGTTTACTTAAGATGACCTACACCCAGAGATGCCAGGTAAAAATTTCAAATATCTTCAGACAGGGTTGCAAAGGTCTGTATTTCCGAAAAATATCTGCAGTTAGCAAGTATGGCTTGCTGACAGCAATTTCTCTATAAAATATGATACGCTAAACTGAAACTAAACTATACTAAACGCTGGCAACCAAAGGTCGCGACAATTTCGAAAGTCTGTAAATTTTGACTAAGGTCTGCGAAAAACTCGTCAAAAAGTCTGCAAAAGTCTGCACAACAAAAAATGTCTGCAGCACTATGTCCGAAATCTGCAGATTTACAGCCAAATCTGCAGATCTGGCAGCTCTGCCTACACCGTGAGCAGAAAATGATTAGATTTTGGAACGACCTAGAAAAATTTTCTGCCAACATAAATTCAATGTGTTTATTTTTTTAATTCATGGAGTCATACTGGTCCGGTGTTCGACGACTCATTATAAATTGCGCCGCAATAGTCAAACGATGAAGCAGCAAACCAATTTTTAAAACTTTCGTAAAGGGAACGTTTTATTAGTTCTGAAAGTAAATATACATTTGAATTTGCAAACACTGTTGTCTTCTTCAAGAACGCAGCCATTTCTTTCTTCGTTTATTTTCTTTATTTAACGAATCGTTTAGAATTCGTTAAACGTGGATATTAATAATCGAAACCGTCAATGCGATAGTGAATATTTCTACATATAGAAAAACAGCATTAAAAATATAGAAAAAAATAATTTTGAAATGGTTTAGCGTCAAATATAGGACTTTGCAAGCGGTAAAATACATAATAATATAAATAATTCTTCGATTCTAATATAGTTTTACACAGCTGTTCCCGTGCCTGATAACCGCTAGAAACTAGCAAGGACTCGAAATAAAAAGATTAGGACTTCCGGTGAAACTCTCAACGGGTGAGCACGTTGCATCGTGTTAGTCCGGGGAAAATTCGAGTATTTCGCAAGAAAGAAAGGATTTTCAGCCGTACTTTGACGATTCGACGCAGCCACACAGCGAGATTTTCGCTTGTAGTCAAGTGAAAAGAAAGTCCACTGGACTATAAACGAAAATTAACTGGCAATATAGCCTTAGTTGCTGTGTCATCAATTCGGCATCATCTCAAGTGAGGTGACGCCAACCAGAAAGGAAGAAGAAGAAAAAGATTAGAGAAGTATGGCATCGGACTCGTTGCAATATGATGCTGCTCTCGGTGGCTCGGTACAACTACCGGATGAGGTTGACTCGGAACGGTTCAATGAGGAGAGAATAATTGAAATAAAAACAATGCTTCGTAACATTGCTAGCACAGATAAACAAACCAAACTGATGCATCAATCTTTGCCCCTTCATATGCGTCGACGTGCTATGACCTACAATCCCAAACGGTTACCACGAAAATTTAGAGTCATTCATTTGTCCCAGTTCAGTAAAAGTGGACAACCGGAACGGAAGAAGCGACCGTCGAGAAAGTACCGTCGAAAGGCAAATGTCTTGCTTGAGGAGTATGAGCGAAGGAAGCGAACCAACGTTTGGTTAGAAACGCATATTTGGCATGCCAAACGATTTCACATGTTGAACAAATGGGGATACAAAATTCCTTTCACGCCTACCAGCAAAGCATATCGGGCTTGTTACCGCGCTACCTCCAAACATTGTCTTCTGCAGGATGTTTCGTACTTTGGGTGCATTGAAATTCAAGGTGAAGAGTTATTACTAAGTAAAAGACTGAAACAATTTTGTAGTGAAAAGGTTGGCCTAACTATTGTCGCAAAAGCTTTTCTTGAAGGAAAAAGATCAGGATATGTTTGGATCTTTGAAAGAGACAAGTTTCCTTATAAATGTATTGGAAAAATTAGATTCTTATGGAGAGCAGGAGAAACTGACAACAGAAGAACCTTGTGGCTATTCGCTCATCCAGTATTCTATCGAAAACTTGTAGTAGAACTAGTGAATGCTTTCAATTTAAAGGATACCTATGAAAACGATATGGAGATGGATGTGGGCCACAAAGCTTCAAAAACTATGAATAATCCCGGTACAATAAGAATCCCTAAGTATGTAAATGATTCTTTAGGAGTCACCATTTTAGAGTTGAAAGATACAATAAACTATTTTCGACTCACCGGTCCGCTTTCACATTCAATTTTAAGCAAAGCTTTGAAAGTGTGTGAACCTTCCGAAAACGTCAATCAAAACAATTGGTACTCGGAATGGTTCCAACAAACAGACAACAAAAATATTGTTGATGAACAGTTTAAATTATGGCATGCAACATGCAAGCTGACCTCTAGTGGTGAATTGAGTCCAGGGATTGTTTTTGGACTTGTAATAAAAGATCCTCGTCTCAACCGGCCATGTAAGAGAACAAAAGCAATTCCTTCGGTGATTATGAAGCCAGAGCCGTTGCCAGAATGCAATTTTCTTACCGCTTGCTCGCCTTTGTGGAATACGTCCATAAGGGACAGAATAGCAAAAGAGATGCAATCGACTCATGCTTTGAATTCTAAAAAGAACAAAGAATGCTTAGTTCCAGGTGAATATTGTTCCTCGGATGGTAGTGTCCAACCAATTCCAATCATACTTATGCAAAACACCGGTTCTCAGAATGGGCAATTCAAAAGACTTGGTTACGGTGCAGGCTGGGATTTGATTGCCCCCGCAGGCTATGGGCTGCCACTCTGGCAAACGTTGATAATGTGGGGCGCAAAGCCAGCTGGGGTTAAAGAACTCGATATGCAAGCTTTAGAAACAGGCGTTGACCTTAACAGAATTCCTGATACTGTCTTGGGAAAGAGCGAAGCTGATATAGAGTACGAGAAAAAGTGGAGTAAATATTTTGCTCGACCGAGCAACCGACGAGTGAATTACAAAAAAATTGCTATTGCATCGCCTTTCCGCTGTCCATGGTCTCAGTTGGTGTCTGAATGGAGTGTGTTGAAAAATAGTTCGTTTTTTGTACTGCGTGACCAGGAAGTTCTGAGCAAGGTTCAGATGGCCATCAATAGAAGGTTCAACATACAATCTGCTGGTTTACCATCTCAATGTCTGATTCCAATTTCTCTAACTATGAAATCACGTGGCAATCCAGGCGATAATGCTTTAATTTGTCTGCCTCATCGTCACGATTTCCGACAAAACAAGCAACAAAAACAAGTGAGCGATAATAGCCCAGTTTATATTGAAGAACTTCGCAAAGATCCAAACCAAAAAGAAAGACTTCTACTCCGTCGACATCACCTTAAATTGTTAAAACGACTTCGTTGTCGTAGAATACGAGAAAAAAAGATTCGTCAACGAAAAAACCCCGGCAAGTTGATTCGAATTTCTAAACCAAACAACCAAGAATTAGTTAAACAGCAATTAAGTAAAATGCGTGAACTATGGTTGCCTGAAGTACCCGAAACAATAAGAAATCAATGCAGCAGGGAATGCTTCGGATACGTGACCCAATGCAGTTTCAGCTTGACCGAAGCTAATGTCGCGGCATTAGGTTATGTGACTGCTGACGGACTTAAAAAGTTGTTTAAAATCTGTAGTAAGGGTACATTGAAAGTGCTCGTACGAGGAACCAAATCCAGATGTTACCGGTTTGCCTCCTTTAAAATCCAAAATGAGTAAAGTTTTGATGTACTAATAAAAGAATGAACTGGCTTAATTCAATCTTTTTTTTCTTTTAAACTTATTTTTTTCCATAAATACGTTTATTTCTTAAGGCAGTTTACATAAGTATTTCTTCGCCATATTTACATAAAATTATTATCCTAATTTAATTCTAACATAGTCACAACGATTTGAATTTATTAAAACATATTCCTCTTATTACTTAAATATCATCTTAGGTAACTCGTCATTAATTATGAAATCTACTCGGAAATATTATTTGAACCAAACGATTAACTTCTATAAATTATAAAATAAGCTGTTATTTTTAGACATTTTATTGATAATTTCAAAAACTGTTTCGAGTTTGTTTGTATCATTGCATAATTTCTATTCTAATTTAGCTATTGGTTGAACTCATGGACGCAGCTGGAATCAAAACTAAGTCTTAAAAGTGGCCTTTATTAAATTGAAACTCCAATTTTCTTTATGAAATAATAAATAGTTTCATGTATGGAAGGTCACGACAAACAAGAATGTCTCGAACTGGGACATTGGATAGTCTACCTTGGGTACGCAAAGAATTTATTAGTTGAGATCTGACATCACGATACTCCACGCATGTCCAAACGACATGATCAATATCCCGATAACCTTCGCCACAAGCACAATGATTAGTCTCGGAGAGCCCAATTCGAACGAGATGTGCGTCTAACGTGTAGTGATTGGACATGATTCTGGACATCACACAAATGAAATTCCTACTCACATCCAGTCCCCTGAACCATGCCTTTGTCGATATTTTCGGAATAATTGAGTGCATCCACCGACCCAGATCATCTTTATCCCAAGAAGCTTACCAGCTGGCAAGTGTTCTTTGGCGAGACGAGCTATAGAATTCGTTGAAAGCAATCGCTCTCTCATAAATTTCACCCTCAATAGCACCACGTTTGGCTAAAATATCGGCTCTTTCATTGCCAGGAATGGAACAATGAGCCGGGACCCAGACTATAGTGATTAGATAATTATTGTTCAATATGTCGTTCAGGCACTGTTTTATTCTGCAGGAAAAAATGGTTCAGTCTTGCCAGTCATGTTTGAGCGAATGGCTTCAATAGCACTCAGGCTATCTGTGAAGAGGAAATAATGGTTTAGAGATAATGTGACGATTACACTCAAACTATAATGAACTGCTGCTAACTCTGCTATATAAACATATGCAGGTTCTTGAAGCCTAAATGAGGCCGAAACATTATTGTTGAACATACCAAACCCTGTCGCTTCTTCAATTCGCGATCCGTCCGTGTAAAACATTTTCTCAGAGTCGATATGCCTGAACTTACTTGAAAATATTTTTTGGATTTCCATAGAGCGTAGGTGATCCGGGTTTCCACGCACTTCGCGCTGCATGGATGTATCGAAAAATAAAGTTGAGTCAGGGGCACTCAGGATGCTGACACGGATAGGAATATATCTTGATGGGTTGATTTCCTGTGACATTTTCGACTAGTCGTTCCAAATTATTAATTACCATGGGATTCAGCACCTCACATCTTATTAGCAGGCGTGATGAAAGCTCCCAAAATCGATCTTTTAATGGAAAAACTCCCGCCAGAACTTCAAGACTCATTGTATGTGTCGAATGTATGCAGCCTAAGGCAATTCGCAAACAACGGTACTGAATTCGCTCAAGTTTGATAATATTGTTAAAATTACTTATAAGTTTATCACAGTGTATTGAGTAATGTCTTAGTTGAACCGTTGACTTATACCGTTTTCGTTTATTGATCAGAGCAGCCCGAAAGCTGACCCAGAGTCGCCCAAACAACGCTTGATATGTTTGTTTTAGCAACCTGAGGTCGCTCTAGATCGGACTCCAATCGCGCAGTTTCGCTCTGAAAATTTTCTCGGGTCGCACCACGCATCCATGCAAGTTTGTTTATTTTTTCTTTTTTTCATGAGTTGTTGTTTAGGGCGCGTACCACGTGTTCGTTTTACTCGGAGTCAGAGCCGCCCGCGTCTAGGTTCAAAAACGAAAACGGTATTATATAGTGGTTTTCAGCTGGACATAGAATGCGACGGAATCGTCGCAGGATAGCGAAATAATGAGCGTCAGAACCACTGATGCCAGGTTTGCAGATTGGTATGTAATTTTGCAATTTCGTTTGTTAGCAGACTTTGCAATTAAGCCGACTTTTTTTGCAGATTTTCGAAATTTTTATAAACAATCGTCCATTTTAATGACTTTAGCTATTACTGTAGGGGTTTCGCTTGGATTTTTCGTCATACTTCTAAATATTGAGGTCGCATAGGACCATTTCTAATACGCAGGCGCCTAAAATTTCACCTGGCATCGCAGCCAGAAAATTGGACAGTTGTTTTAACCCCTTCGCTGTCTGTTGTTTTAAAATAACTAACATTAGAGCCAAAAGAAAAATTAATCGGCTGTTTGAGGCCAATTGTATTTTCAACTGGTAAAATTCCTTAGCGACAATTGTTATTTCATTGTTCATCGAAAGCATCAACAAATGTATATCTGTCAAAGACGACCAACTTTTTAGAGTAGACAAATAGCACAATCGAATAAAGCAAGGCGTCGATTAATACAAATTATAAATGAAAAGGGAACATACTAAGCACAAAATAACCATTATGTACGATTCAGACGATCCGTCTTCTTTTGTCACAGTCAATCTCCGTCACCGGCACCGTCAACATTAACTACATGCATTCTTATGGAGCCGTTCACACGTAACGTCACCGTCACGGAACGTCTTGACGGACGGAACGTGTGAACGTTCCGGTAAAGAAAGTATTAAACTAATTTTGACGGAAGCTGACGTTCCGGTGACGGTGACGGAAGGAGGCGGATCGTCTGAATCGTACATTATGTCAAATAAATAGCACACGCTTAAAAAAAGTTGTAGCCGTAATCTGCCACATACGCATTATCAATAAGAATTCATTATGACTGAAGTTTTCTTAATAATAATTGAAAAATTAGTCATTGTAACGGTCAATTAAAAAATATTTTTTTCTGGCTTGTGGTCTCGAAGGGGTTGAATCGATGCGAATGACAGTTTCGCTATCTTTGCAGCATTTTGTCGCTATCTTATCGCATCGCAATCTTTTCTAGCCGACAGTGAAAATCACTATATCGAAGTGTGTAGCCTAGATGCAGAGAAAAATAAAACATTCCGTTTTTCGATTACCACAATAACGCACGCGTTTTCTTTCTCCGTTTTCAGGTTATGGGCCCAGCCCTAACCTCACAAAAAGTTCGCATTAAGTCGAATAAAAATCACGATTTGTAATGGACGAGGACAAGAAAATTTATCTTTTTGACGGATCCAACTATGCCAACTGGTGTTTTCGGATGGAAATACACCTAGAAGAGTTGGGACTAGTAGAGTGCGTGCATGGTGAAGCAGAAAATGTTCCGGAGTTGCAGATTCTAGCCGAGGATGATGCTGATACCCAGCGGAACAAGGAGAAGCTTCTATCTTTGCGTCTCAAAAAGGATGTCAAATGTAAATCAGTACTCGTCCGTAACATCGCTGATACGCAATTGGAATACATAAAAGGAAAGCGCACACCAGCTGAAATTTGGAGAACACTTGAGACAACTTTTGCTCGAAAAGGTATTTCCGGCCAGTTCTACCTGATGAAGCAATTGTCCACAATGAAATTTGACGAAGGAAAGTCAATGCAAGCTCACTTGTTGGGATTTGACAGGATGGTTCGAGATTTGGATTCAGCAGGAATCAAATTGCATGAGCACTTGATAGTGTTTTATCTTCTTCAAACGATGCCGAAGTCATATGATCAGCTGGTTACTGTGCTGGAGACACTTTCTACACAACAATGCACATTGGACTTTGTGAAAGCTCGTTTATTAAGCGAAAGCGTGAAAAGGCAACATAATAATAACATCGAAGGAAACGAGACATCTACAGCGTTTGTAGGTAGAAGTGGTAAAATGAAATTTAAATGCTTTTTATGTGGAAAGTTGGGACACAAACGCGTTGATTGTCCCCAGCGAAACGAAAAAGACACAGCCAAACAAAAATCGACGAAGAATGTCAATGTAAAGGAAAAGGCACACGTTATTGAATCCGAAGTGACATTTCTCAGCAGCTGTTTCGATGACGAGAAGACTAACAATGGTTCTTTCGAATGGATACTGGATTCGGGTGCATCGGATCACATGATTTCTTCAAGCGACTATTTGAGGGATGTGCAACAGCTAGAAAATGAAGTATTGATTAAAATAGCTTCAGGTGAGGTTCTACGAAGTCACCACAGAGGTAAAGTGGATCTTATGGCTCGCATCGGAAAGCAGCAAATTAAATGTGTCGTGGAAAATGTATTGTATGTTCCGGGACTGCGCTACAATTTATTTTCGATCCGTCGTTGCGGAGAGCTTGGTATGGAGGTAGTTTTTAATAAAAACTCAGCCGTGATCAAACGAAATAAAAAGGTGGTATGCATTGCACGTCGCACAGACAGACTGTATGTGTTGAATGTTGATGTTAAGAGAGCTGCTACTTCCGAGGGCTTGGCATCAATCAAATCTATGGACGATGTTGAGTTATGGCACAGAAGATATGGCCACATTGAAAAAAATGCACTTGTTAAGTTGATAAGTGATGACATGGTAAAAGGAATTTCGCTGAATAAGGATGCTGTGTTGAGAATGGAAATTTGCGGTCCATGCTTGGAAGGTAAGCAAACTAGGAAACCATTCGAGAATATGGTTCAACCACGAAGCTCTAGACCACTGGAATTAATTCACAGTGACGTCTGTGGCGCGTTGAAACCAGCTGCATGGAATGGTAAGCGATATTTAGTGTCATTTACAGACGATTACACTCATTTTTGTGTTGTTTACATTATGCACACAAAAGATGAAGTGTTGGAGTACTTTAAAGCATACGTTGCGATGACTGAAGCCCATTTCGATAGCAGCATAAGTCGCTTGCGTTGTGACAATGGTGGTGAATACGTCGGTACAGCATTTACCGAGTTCTGTGATGGCAAAGGAATTAGGATGGAATATACTGTACCATATACGCCACAGCAAAACGGCGTTAGTGAGCGTCTTAATCGTACAATTCTTGATAAAGCACGTTCAATGATAGCTGATTCCGGATTAAGTAAATGTTTATGGAATGAGGCGGTACAGACAGCAGCATATCTAATTAACAGGAGTCCAACGTCAGCATTGTCGATGAACAAAACACCATACGAAATGTGGTACGGTCACAAGCCAAATGTTTCACGGATGCGAATTTTTGGTAGCTTGGTCATGAGTCTAATTCCAAGAGAGAAGCGTAATAAACTGGAATCTCGTAGCAAATCCAGCTACTTTGTAGGGTACGGGCTGAACGGATATCGACTTTGGGACGGGAAGAGAATATTCATTGCTCGTGACGTGGTTATCAAGGAAGCACCGCTACCTCCTTTTGGTAAGGATATATGTAATCAGCCGCAAACTGTACAATTAGATGCAGATGATCGCCAATTGATCGGACCAGTTGAACGGGACTTGATTGAATCTTTGGAAGATGATGAGTCTTCTGATAAAATTGAAAACGCGAATGATTCTTCTAATGATGCAAGGATAACACCTTCGTCTTCATTATTACAAAATCCTCGTCGTTGTGAGCGCATTCGCAAACCTCCTACGAAATTGAATGACTACATGTGCACCGCGTTTGCACTCAATGCAGAAAATTATGTTGGACACATTCCGAATACCATCGATGAGTTGAAACAGTTAGATGATTGGCCAGAATGGAAACGAGCAATTGATGATGAATTAAGATCATTGACAGAGAACGACACATGGCAGCTGGTGGACTTACCAGCAGGACGGAAACCGATTGACTGTAAATGGGTTTTTCGAATGAAGTTAGACTCTAATGGAACTGTGAAAAGGCGGAAAGCCAGATTAGTTGCGAAAGGCTTCACACAGAAATACGGATTTGACTTCTCTGAAACTTATGCGCCGGTTGTAAGAATGTGTACTGTTCGAGCTATGCTTGCATACGCTAATCAGAATAATCTATTTGTGCATCAAATGGACGTAAAGGCTGCGTTTCTAAATGGTACAATAGTCGAGCACATTTACATGAGGCAACCGAAAGGATTTGAGGAGGGAGATAAGGTTTGTAAATTATCCAAATCCATTTACGGATTGAAACAAGCATCGAAAGCTTGGAACGATCGCTTTAATGAGTTTATGGCCAAATGCGGATTTAAACGATGTGAACAAGATAATTGCCTCTATGTTTGCTGCAATAGAAACGGTAATGTTTATCTATTGCTCTATGTGGATGACATCTTGATTATAGCGGAGAACTTAGGAAATCTGGCGATGGTTAAAAAAATGCTGCAGGTGGAATTTAGAATGTTGGATCTCGGAGAAGCTTGATTGTTTTTGGGATTGCAGATTGATTGGAACAAAGAAGAAGATGTTATGAAGCTTAGTCAGCCATGTTACATCAATTCAGTGTTGAAGCGTTTCAGCATGGAAGACTGTAAACAATCACGTACTCCTATGGAACCTAACTTGCAACTCGAGAAACTATCTGATATTCAGTACCTGAACAAGCCATATCGTGAACTCATTGGATGTCTCACATATCTTGTAGTAATGTCACGTCCGGATTTGAGTGCTGCAGTATCGTTCTTTAGCCAGTTTCAATGTAATCCTTCGGAGCAACATTGGGTACATGCGAAAAGAATGTTAAGATACCTGAAAGGGACATCGAATTTTGGTTTGATTTACAAAAGGAATGAAGCAAATTGTCAAATTGTTGGATTTGCGGACGCTAGCTGGACGAACGATATCAATGACCGTCGTTCTACCACCGGCTATCTGCTCCAGATTTACGGATCAACAACAGCGTGGAGTTCTAAAAAGCAAAGAACAGTAGCACTGTCGTCGACCGAAGCAGAATGTTATGCTTTAGCCGACTGCATATGCGAGATTTTATGGACACGTAAACTCTTTGAAGAAATGAAACTGTTGGACTGCCAGAGCGTAAAAATATTTGAAGACAATCAGTCTACAATATCCATCGCTCAATCTGATGGACCTTGGAAAAGGTTGAAGCATACAGAGGTAAAGCTGTCATTTATCAAACAGTGTGTGCAAGAAGGTGAAATAGAATTGGTTTACGTATCGACTGCAGATCAGGCAGCAGATGTACTTACAAAGGGACTTTCGTTTGCATTATTTGAAAAACACAGATTAGAGCTAGGTGTACAAGAGTGATATGTTCAAGGAGGGATGTTAGAATTACTTATAAACTTATCACAGTGTATTGAGTAATGTCTTAGTTGAACCGTTGACTTATATCGAAGTGTGTAGCCTAGATGCAGAGAAAAATAAAACATTCCGTTTTTCGATTACCACAGTAACGCACGCGTTTTCTTTCTCCGTTTTCAAATATGAGAGTTTGCAGCGGAACGAAAACAAACGCATCCATATTCCATCACTGAAAATATCGTTGTTTGATACAATTTTATTAGATCTTGCGGATGAGCACCCCACCAAGATCCTGTTATTGTTCGAAAAAAATTTACTCTTTGTTGGCATTTTGTTATCAGATACCTAATGTGTCCTCCCCACGTGCATTTGGAATCAAACCACACCCCGAGGTATTTGAAAGTCAAAACCTGCGCGATCATTCTTCCTATCAAATGGAGCTGGAGTTGCGCGGGATCATGCTTTCTTGAAAAGACGACCAGCTTTGTTTTCTCCGCAGAGAATTCGATACCAAGATGAACAGCCCAAACGGACAAGTTATCTAAGGTATCTTGCAATGGTTTACACTCCAAAAAAATTTGAATTTTACAGGTGACTTAATTCGTCATACGATGTGATTCATATAGACCTAATTTGTCAAATGACGGAAAATCTCATTTCTAATGACTTAATGTTAGATGAGCTTGAATTTTACTGGTTTCGACTGTAATTTGCGTTCTGCTAGCAGGTGCGACTGTATGAATTTAAATGCACCTTTTACCAGCCAAGCAGATGTATGCTTCTGTGGCTCAGTCGATTAACAGACGAACTTGCAATCCAATGATTCTCGGTTCAAGTCGCGGCGGTTGCTATCAGTATTCCATTTTTTTTTATTTCAATGAATTTCATGTCATGGAGTTTTAGACACAATATTAATTGTTCTTCCACGTAAATTTGCGTGAGCTGCGACGCTCCATTTATGTGCATCTAGTAAGATGTAAAATCACAGGGTTTTTTTTAAGTGTGTATGCAGATCAATAGCTTTGGGTCCAGTAACTGAAACCACGCCATCATCTGCCAATTGTCTTAGTGTACATGGGGTTACAAGACAGCTGTCAATGTCATTCACGTAAAAATTATAGAGAAGCGGACTGAGGCATGAGCCTTTGCGGGAGACCCATGTAGCTAATACTGAATGTTGCCAAATCGCCATGTGAAAAATGCATGCGTTTCTCTGACAAAAGGTTGTGCAAATAATTATTTTTAACCGCTGGGAGTCCATGTTGATGGAGCTTGTCTGAAAGAACATCAATGGAAACTGAATCAAATGCTCTCTTAATGTCTAAAAATACAGATGTCATTTGTTGCTTTTGAGCGAAGGCAATTTGGATGTCAGACGAAAGTAATGCAAGGCAATCATTCGTCCCTTTATTTCTACGGAAGCCAAACTGAGTATCTGACAACAAACCGTTCGTCTCGACCCAAGTGCCGAGACGTCGTAGAATAATTTTTTCGAGAAATTTTCTGATGCAGGACAACATCGCAATAGGTCTATATGAGTTGTGATTGGAAGCTGGTTTCCCCGGCTTTTGAATGACGATAACTTTCACTTGCCTCCAGTCATGTGAAACAATATTTTGCTCAAGAAACTTGTTGAACAATTCCAACAAACGTCTTTTTGCGAGGTCGGGCAGATTCTTCGCCAAGTTGAATTTAATTCTGTCCAACCCAGGAGCGTTATTGTTACCAGACAAGAGTGCTATAGAAAATTCCATCATTGAAAATGGGTTATTAATAAAACCATTATTTGGAGGAGATTCCCGAATAATGCTCTGCGTAGGAACAGAATCTGGGCAAACTTTCCTAGCAAAGTCAAATATCCATCGGTTCGAGTATTCATCACTCTCATTGCCCACGTTACGATTCCTCATTCGTCTGGCCGTGTTCCAAAGAGTGCTCATTGAGGTTTCTCTTGACAAACCTTCGACAAAATGTTTCCAATAGCTACATTTTTTGGTTCGAAGTATGCTCTTTTACTTGGTTTCTAAAACCATAAGTTTTTCAAAATTCTCTTTCCCGTTTTAGAAACGTCTTGCAAGCATTTTGTTTTGCGAGTTTAGCCTCTGAGCACTCTTTGTCCCACCAGGGGTTGGGAGGCCTTCTGTTAGTGCTTGGCCCAGAAAAGCGTTTAGTTTGGGATTGTTCTGCTGCCTCCAGAATCGAACAAATAAGAAAGTCATATTCTTCAAGTGGAGGGAGCTCTTCCATTGAATTCAAAATACTAGAGATACTAGTTTGGTATTTAATCCAGTCGATATTTTTGTCAAATCATATGGAATACTAGCTGAAGTAGCAATGCAATTGCTACTGCTAATTGAGATGATGATTGGTAAATTATCCAAACATTGGTAAATGATCGTTACCGTGTAAATCAGGTTGTCCCGGGTTGGTGGTTCAATGCATAGGACGCTGGTCTTACAAGCCAGTTGTCGTATGTTCAAGCCCCGACCTGGAAGGATTCTTAGTGTCAGTAGGATCCATAGTACTAGCCATGCAATGATTCTGTACACTAAGAATCGGCTGCGAAGTCTGTTGAAACAGAAAGGCCAAATTCCACAATGTAATGCCAGGACTTTGCTTTGCTTTGTGTAAATCAGGCAATATTTTCCATAATACCGTGCGAATTTAAATCCCCCAGAATCAATCGTGGAGCAGGAATAATTCTATTTTTATCTTAAGAAAAATTAATGGTAAAATTGCGCAAAAAAAAGATGTCTAATGCTACTTCGTTTCATCGTTCTGATACGCGTGCTGCACGAGTTGTGCCACTTTTTCGGGCCTAACTCAGGTTGTACGTGAATGTACTTAGTTTTGAGCTAGGAGGTCAGACAACTATGTATCCGCATTTGGAGCCTATTTGGGATGAACTCGTGATTGGTTGAAATGGCATAAGCAAATACTCGAATTTAGCGTCCCTTAAGCAGACTTCATCCCGATTCTGCAATCCGACGGATTTGTGATACGAACGAATCTACACTTTCGTTCGAGTTCCAATTTTGCATTCTTTATTCCGTTCGACTTGTATGATTCGATCGACTCTCGTTCGGGAACACTTGAATTTTCGAACACTAACCATCAAAGTTGTCAACACTACTTACACGTTCTGTATTATTTATATTATTCATTTCTTAGTAAACGAAACCGTCACACTTGTACAAGGTCCGCCGTGTAACTTTTTTTTAAACATGCAATAAAACACAAACGGTTCATCCGATTTCAAAATTTATTAAAGTACAATCCTTCCGGTTAATTGCGGAATATAATTTCATTCAAATGGCTGCCTCGGCTGGCCTCGCTGTACGCCATACGGTCGGTCCAGCTTTGTAGTACATTTTCGATTGTATGCAGCTTTATTTCAGCTATGGCTGCACGAATGTTGTCCTTCAAGGCTTGAATTGTCTCTGGCTTGTGCGCATAACACTTATCTTGGACAGCCCCCCAAAGATAATAGTCTAACGGCGTCAAATCACAGCTCCGAGGCGGCCAAACGACATCCCCCCAGATGCGACAATTTTGCTTATTAACATCAAATACAGATATATAATTATTTAGAAGGTCTAAGGCATGTGTTGCAGAAATAACAAGACAGTAAACGTAAAGAAATGTAACACAATAACAGATCCAGTGGAAAAGTTTAAAGTGTCTGTTAAAAACACCCGTAAAAGGCACACCGAGAATTAGATACATAAGCAGCAGAGATGCCAGATATTTTCATAGAAAATCTGTATTGATTCGTATAAAATATCTGTATTTATCTGTATTCGCTAATAAAATGAAATTTCTACAATACAATTATGTTAAAAGGTGTTATTCCAATAGATTATGGTTATAGAGTGGTAGATTAAATTTCATATCTTATATTATATTCATCGACGAAATTTTATAGTTTTTTCCTATCAACAACAATTGAATTATGGTGCCATATGCTTGTCTAATTTGAAAATGTTCACTTCATAAGTTGAGATGGATTTCCAAAACCCAATATGCAACGTCAAGTCAGGTAATACAACTGTCAGTCTGGCAATAATGTTTCATGATGCTAAACTTGTCTAACTTTTAAGTTCAAATTAGTTACAAATTTTAATATAAATGGATTTCAGTGTTCTTCATTAAATATCTGCACAAAAAATATATATTTTAAAAAGTGATTTGTACGTTTATTCCTAAACGTTTATCTCGGCATTGCAATCAAATACTAATAGATAGTTTAATTTTTTCCTTAATACTTTTGGTGAAATCTGTATAAATTTGTATTAAATTTAAGAAATCTGTAAGTAATCTGTACTCTGTATTAAATCTGTATGCGCATGTAGAAATCTGTATAATACAGATAAATCTGTATAAATGGCATCTCTGATGAGCAGTCTTCAGTAACATTATTTTTCTACCTTGGGCCCATCCCGAAACGAAATCCTGGGTACGGGCCTGTTTGTCAATACCGTCAGATCAGGCATTGGATTATTTCAATTTCAATATATGAGAAGATGATGCATAGTTGATTACTGTGTACTATAATCTGTAAATGAAGTAAATATAAAGCGCAAAGCATTGCTTTGTAACCGAAACAGTTCGAAAAAATCCAGAACTCAAGTTCAACCGATTATAACTTTCATATGAACTGTACAAGAGATTACATTGAATATTGATCAGCTTTCTTTCTGTTCTGGCAACGTTGATCGAGAGACTTCGAATTCACAACAGGGATCTACGAAATAGAGAAGATTAATTTCTTCTTGGAAAAAGAAACCAGTTGTCTGGTCCTGTCCCAGGCTTCGAGAGCCACTGCGGTTTCGAGTTGGCAAGCTAAGCGCTGTTGTTCTGTTATGTCGGAAGCTCCGTTGTTACGAGGGCGCATAAATCTATTTTTATATCGTTCATTTTACCAAGCATAAAATTATAAAAAAGAAAGGATTTGAAAAAAGTAGAGCCTTCGTTAAGCTTTCCGGTCATTGGTTCAAGAAACTTCATTTTTCAAAAAGTACAGAAATACTATGGATTACTTATTCGTACTCTTTCAGTCCCAGATCACGCGGATCTCTGTAAATAGGAGGCGTCTCCATCCAACTCGATTCATGGCTGTTCGCCGCCAGGGTCAGCCTCGGTACCTTCCGTTCAAAAACACCCACACTGAAAATCATTTCTACCTATTTTTTGAGGAGAAATAACTCATTGTTGAGCTCTTCTATAAGCTACCCAAAATTTGGTCGTTATCTACTCAAACTTTGAGTTGGTGGGTAAAAATGGGTAGCGTGCTTTGTTATGGCATAACAGATGTATTAAACTTACAGTTACCTAAATGTTGAGGTCATCACTCGTAACCCAAAATTGAGGAGATGCACTTTATTTGATTTTGGGTAGGTTTTTACCCAAAGTTAGGTAGCGGCTGGTAAGAGTGCAGTGCACGTTGATACAGGGGTGGAAATAAGGAAATTTATTGATTCACAGTAAATAAGAATAGTCAGTATTATCGTTTCATATCACATATTTATTGTAGATATAATGAATTTTGTAACGAATGACTTTTGATAAGATAAATTTTGGTTTTACTTAAAATTTAAAAAGGCCTTCAATTTAATTTCCCACAATTTAAGACATAATCGTAATTTTAGTTTTGCTACCTATTTTTTTAATTCACGGTGTTCGGTTTTTTGATTCACAATTGGAAATCTTGATTCACATTTTCATGCGCAAAATGGGCTTATTTCCACCTCTGCGTTGATACTCCACAATCATTGTCCAGAACTCGTACGCGTAGAGGATAACCGGTTTAATTAGGCAGCCACCAGTGAGATCAAGTACACGAACTCGTCGACTATTTCGATTTCATCACCGCCAATCAGAACTAGTAATGGGTTGCTGATATTCACTCCTATTCTGTACGTCGATCGGTTCGAAATATTCCGATCGAATGTGCAATTTCCATTCTGCATTCCGTTCGAGTTGGGTATGAACTCGACGCAATCCGTCGGATTTGTGATACGAACGAATCTACATTTTCGTTCGATTTCGAAAAAAAAACAAAGAGAAACTGTCATATGCAGATAGGCCCTTTTGTCGTAGGACTATCGAATTTTTAATCGTTTATGGGCTCTTGCGTTCGAAGTTGCATACAATGTAATTTGTGCGTGCAGAATCATACACAACGGTTATTTTAAATAAATGTTCACTTGTAAGCATTCGCAGCTTTTTTGAAAAAGTTTGTACTAGCTTGGATGTCTGTTCTCTGTGCCAATGCGAAGTGTACAAAAAAATTTTATTAGGGTTTTATACCATCACCGCTAACCTCAATCGGATGAACACATTTTGACAGTTCAGCGGTACTGTTTGTAAACAGACTTATTTTTGTTTGTCAGATGACAAACTGATGAGAACGTTCACGGTCCATATCGCCTAAATAGAGTTTCAAAACATTTGTTAAATAAAAGTGGCTAGCTGTGAAGTGTAAAGATGATTATTCGAGATGTATTTCTCGATTTGTTTAAGTTTGTTTGCAAACAGTACCGCTGAACTGTCAAGGATGAATGCTTGTTCATTTGTGACGTCACGATAAAAAATCTAATAAGCAAACCACTGATAGCTACCTCTGCGTCGCACCAACTATGGAATAAACGGTTCGTTATAGGTTGCAAAGATCGTTCAATCGTGTATCATCTGGATTTGATTTCAACCTTCCACGCAAAACAATTCAAGCAAAATGTTCTCTTAGTATTAGAAATTATCATTAGGACTACAATGTGTCTGTTGATTTTACAATAATAAATAAACAAAAAAAATAAATATATGAAAGTACTGTCCATCTCGCTTATATAGATTTTAAAAACATTTGTTGACAATTCGATTCGGTTTGTTTCAAAAAAATCTTTGAAAAAAATGGCTAGTTGCGAAGTGTAAAGATGATTGTTTGAAATGTAATACTCGAAATTTTAATCTTGTTTGTAAACAGTTACGCTGAACTGTCAAGGATGAATGCTTGTTCATTTGTGACGTCACGATAAAAAATCTGATTTGCAATCATGAAATAAATTACCGTCATTCCCCTCGAGGTTCATTTCGTTACCCACTCAAAATTCGTCGAAAATTGACCTGGCATCCCTGATCGTAGTACGTCATGTTTCATGATGACAACATTTGATTGACATGGAGCGATGAGGAAAATTTGAGCGAAATTATATATAAGAAAAAGGGGTTGATTTTGTGAATATAGAGAAAAACATTAACTTGTGAATTTTGTTTACGATAACGATTTCGTTCTTGTGAAAATATTAGAAAAAATAATATATTGTGTTACGTGGCAATATAGATTACGTGCGTGCAAAAGATTTAACCGAGAAGCTAGATTGCGATCGGATACTTTCCCCAGCATTTTAGCGGTCAAGCAATGGCAGCATCCCCTGTGATCATCCAATCTGCCGCAAAGCACACTTCTACGGTATGTAATACACGTAATAAAGTTTTAAATCTAGTATTGGCAATTTGTAACAGTAGTTCTATTATTACTGCTATAGCTCATATTTCTACATGGACTGGGAGATACTGGGTAAGTGCTAAAAAATCAATTCATATGCTTGTTACCATGTTTTCTTTTGCAAGTCTAAACAAAACTAATAGAATTGATTTGTTAATTATATAATTGCCCTTTTATTTGTAATTTAAATTCAACCATTTTTTCGATTGTTAAAAAAGTTCGTACATCCATCAGCTTCATAGGATAATGGAACAAAACAAAATTGTCACTAAAAATCGATAAAATTTTCTCGGTATTTGACGTTACTGTGTAGATACCTATTTGTTATATATATAGTCGAAAAGAGAATGTCACGGGCAATCGCCTATACAAGTGCACTTGATTCGTGTTACTTCGAAAACAAATTGAAATTGTAAATTGACTGTGGTATATTCACATACAACAACGGAATGATTATCAGATAAGAACAGGAAACGTATTTTTTACCGTTTTAATATGTTGTAATAAAATTTTTAATATCTCTAATTAATGTAATCCACAAAGAATTAATTATTAATATTATTTTTTTTCATAGTAAAATTAGCAAAGTTACAGAAAAGCTAAAGCGAATTTCCTAATTGATATTTTGCATTGTTAACAGTCATGGTTGGGCTACAACTATGGGAATGATTCGGACACCTGACATGAAAGTTATCTGTCCAACAGCCCCTACGATTCCAGTTTCACTCAATGCCGGCTTTCGTATGCCATCATGGTTTGATCTCAAAACATTGGATATTGGAGGACCAGAAGATGAAGAAGGAATCAAGAAGGCAACTAAGAATGTACACGAAATGATACAAGGAGAAATTAGAGTAAGTTGAATTGCTATACTTGCTACTAAATTCTCATTGCTCTTTATATCTACACAGGCCGGGATTTCGTCAAACAGAATTGTTCTGGGCGGGTTCTCTCAGGGCGGAGCCCTAGCGTTGTACGCGGCTCTTACATTCACCGAGCCATTAGCAGGAGTTATGGCTTTGTCTTGTTGGTTGCCATTACACAAGAGCTTTCCGGGTCTTTTAAAGTGTCCAGATACGGTACCGGTGAGTGTTTAGTTAAATATTAAACACTGTTAAATCCATTGTCTAAATTAATTTGTGCATTGTAGATTCTTCAATGCCACGGAGATTGTGACCCGGTTGTTCCCTACAAATTTGGCCAACTGTCATCAAGTGTGCTTAAGACATTTATGAAGAATTCACAATTCCAATCGTACGGAGGATTGTCACATTCCTCGACCGAAGCTGAACTAGAAGACATGAAGGTAATGCCAAGAACGTATTTAGCCTTGTCCTTTTTTCTAATAAGGAATTATTTTTTTTAGAAATTCATTGAAAAACATGTTCCGCGTCAATGAGTAAATGAGCTGGTCATTCCAGAAATGGACAATTTTTCAATTTTTCCTACATAAAAATACAAAATTTGGCGATAACAATAGCGAAATACAGGAGGCAGAATTGAAAGAATAGTATAACTAAAAAATTAGTCATTCAGATCGATAGTTTACGATCATTTATTGCTGCAATCGGCGAATTAAAACTGTCATGAAGTATTAGAAATATATAAAATGAAACCCTAATAATACGAACAAACTAAATCGCAAGAATTCTGCAACACATTTATGACAATTAATTTCAGATCAGTAAGTATTCCTAATAATTCATTTCTACATGAAACTGTAAAAGAATAACAATAACAGAACTGCTAAATTACATCTTTTTATCTGTCGGTTTCAGTCAGTTCAGAGTTCTAACATATTCAGTTATTCTTAGTGCTGCCTTTAATCAGATGAAAAGCAAAATTTCGTGCAATTAGATACCATTGCCAGTTTCATAGTTATTGAACGAGTTTTGGTCGATTTAAGAATCCATTAGCAATGCGACCACGTAAATTCCTGTAAACAAAAAACCTACTGAATGCTACAAAGTATTAGGCAAATAAGAAATCCATTAGGATATTGATTGTGCGTACTACTGAAAGAGATTAGAATATATATTTTAGTTTAATTAAAAATAACAGTAAAAAGTCCTTAATGCGATGCAGTTTTTTGTCTGTCTAAGCCGTTCCGCTGCACTATACTCCGGCTATGAGAGACAATTATTTATTCCGAAGTTCCCGAAGTTGTCTCTTGAATAAATATTATTCTTCAGCTATACAAACAATGCTTTACTTGACTGATGATAAAGACATCTATATTACAAGATATTCAGCACACATTTTACGAACAAATTATTTTGCAAGTATGGTGCACTCAGGTGAGTCCGCATCGAATTTCGTACATACAGTTAGGTGAGAGAAATGACAAATTCGAGCGCGTAAAAATAGCAGCACTGCGCACCCATACAATTGATATGATATGTTCAAAGTCATGCCATACGATGGCGTAGCTGAACTAAAAAATGATTTTCCTCTAAGCTGACAGGGTCTGCTGATGCTAATAAACGAATATTGTCCAATCTAATAAAAGGTTTCTAATGACAAACTTACCTTACCTAACAGCTATAGGCCTGGGATGTCCTTTGCTGTATCAAGCATACGTCTTCACATAACTCGGTCCATGGCTGCTCGTCGCCAGCCACTCAAGGCACGGATGCTTCTGAGATCACCCTCCACTTGATCGATCCACCTTGCTCGCTGCGCTCCTCTTCTTGTACCAGTCGGATTAGATTCAAGAACCATTTTCACTGGGCTGTCGTCCGACATCCTTATGACATGCACAGCCCATCGTAGACGTCCGATTTTAGCTGTCCGTACGATAGGTGGTTCTCCTAGCAGCTGTTGCAATTCGTGATTCATACGCCGTCTCCACGTTCCGTCTTCCATCTGCACTCCGCCATAGATGGTCCTCAGTACCTTTCTTTCGAAAACACTGAGGGCGCGTTGGTCCTCTGCCAACATAGTCCAGGTCTCGTGGCCATAGAGAACAACCGGTCTAATTAGCGTTTTGTAGATAGTCAATTTCATGCTGTGGCGTACTTTTCTCGATCGGAGGGTTTTTCTGAGTCCAAAGTACGCACGATTTCCTGCCAAAATACGTCTATGAATTTCTCTGCTGATGTCATTATCGGCGGTCACCAGTGAGCCCAAATACACGAACTCGTCAACCACCTCAATATCGTCACCGTCTATCAATATTCGTGGTGGGGGGCGTAGTGTTTCTTCTCTAGAGCCTCTTCCTCTCATGTATTTTGTTTTCGACGCATTTATGGCCAGTCCGATACGCCTAGCTTCAGCTTTCAGTCCGATGTAGGTTTCCGTCATCTTCTCAAGGTTACGTGTCACAATATCAATATCGTCAGCGAAGCCAAAACGTTGTACGGACTTTCGGAAGATCGTGCCACTCGTGTCGATCCTCGCTCTTCGAATCACACCTTCCAGGGCAATATTGAACAAGATACAAGAAAGTCCATCACCTTGACGTAGCCCTCTCCGAGATTCGAAGGGACTCGAGAGCGTCCCAGATACTCGGACGTAGCACATCACTCTATCCATCGTTGCTTTGACCAATCGCGTCAGTTTATCCGGGAAACCGTATTCGTGCATGATCCCAAATCCCAAATCCTAGAAATCATCCAGTGCAAATCCTCCCAAATCCTAGAAATGCTCTAGCCAGTGCCTCTCCTCCATGCTCGCCTGGCAACTGGTCATTGCCCGCGGTTTTGTTGTTCCTCAGTTTGCCGATCTCCTCACTTATCTCCGACAGATCAGGGGCTGGGAATCTGTCGTCGGCTGAGCGTGCACCCAGATTGATTCCTGTACCGTTCTCTGTATCTTGTGCTTCGCGATTCAGATGCTCGTCATAGTACTGCTTCCACCTGTCGATCACCTCACGTTCGTTCGTGAGAATGTTACCACTGGTATCTCTGCACATTTCGGCCTGTGGCGTGTAGCCTCTACGTGAGCGGTTCACCTTTTCATAGAACTTCCGCGTGTCATTTGCGCGGTCGCGATCTTGGTCTTCCTGGTGGCGCTTTTTCCTCCAGAAAACAGTGTTCTGTCTGTTCCGTGCCTGTCTGTATCGTTCCTCGTTCGCCCTCGTGCGGTGTTGCAGCATCCTCGCCCTTGCTGCATTCTTCTCTTCGACCAACTGCTGACATTCGCCGTCAAATCAGTCATTTCCTCGATTCGGTAAGCTCGTGCCTAGAACGGTTGTAGCAGTGCTACTCACGGCGGACCTAATGTTCCTCCAGCAATCTTCAAGAGTCGCCGCGTCAAGCTTCTCTTCCGTTGATAGCACTTACTCCAGTTGTTGCGCGTATTCCTCTGCAGTACGAATGCTACGTAGCTGCTTGAGATTGAGTCCCGGCGTTCCTGTGCGACGAGTATTGTGCACCGTCGATAGTTTTGAGCGCATACAAACCGCGACAAGGTAGTGGTCAGAATTAATGTTGGCACTGCGGTAAGTGCGGACATTGATGACGTCGGAGAAGAATCGCCCGTCGATGAGAACGTGGTCGATTTGATTTTCCGTATGTTGATCAGGTGATCTCCAGGTGGCTTTGTGGATATCTTTGCGGGGGAAGAAGGTGCTTCGAACTACCATTCCTCGGGAGGCTGCAAAGTTTACGCATCGTTGACCGTTGTCGTTTGTTACCGCGTGCAGGCTCTCCAGCTCGATCACGGGCCTGTACATTGCCTCCCGGCCTACCTGAGCATTCATGTCGCCGATGACGAGTTTTACATCCCGCCGTGGACAGCTGTCGTAGGTTCGTTCCAGCTGCGCGTAGAATGCTTCCTTCCCGTCATCGGGTCTCGTCTCATGTGGGCAGTGCACGTTGATGATGCTGTTATTGAAGAAACGGCCCTTGATCTTCAATACGCACATTCTATCACTGATTGGCTGCCACCCATTCACGCGCTGGCGCATCTTGCCCCACACTACGAATCCCGTTCCTAGAACGTTGGTTGTGCCACAGCTCTGGTAGAAGGTAGCCGCTCGATGCCCACTTTTCCACACCTTCTGTCCCGTCCAACAAAGTTCCTGCAGTGCTTCGACATCGAAGCCGCGGATTTGAAGCTCATCATGTAGCATTCGGTCGTATCCTGGGAAGCCAAGCAATTTGCAGTTCCTTGTGCCAAGCTTCCAATCGTAGTCCTTTGTTCGTTGCGTAGGTCTTTGCCGATTATTCCGAGTCGTATTTCCTTCTTGATCGTACGTAACATATGTTTTCCGGGCAGCTTGTTAGGCCTGCACCAAACTCCTGCCTCGCCGGAGGGCCATCGTGTCAGCACTTTTTAGAGTCCCGCACTGACATAAGGATGATAATCAGCCGCTCCTAACATGGAGAACAGACGCTGTTTCGACCTGCCCCAACATGGGGAACAGACGCTCGGGTAGGCTCGCTCTCTGTAAAGAGAAGGCTTTTTCGCGAGTATGGTGTCCTCCGCATAGAAACTCGTACATACAAGTAAGACAAAAAATGTAAATCTCGGCGACAGAACCAGCAGTTACTATTCTTTTACTTCAATATCAGACTTTTAGTCCTTACCTATAGCATTTCTTTAAAAAACAAATCGGAGATTTTTTAAATTTTTCGTCAGTTACACTTACTTACTACAGTTACTTCTTGTAAAACACATGAAATTCATAAAAATATACACTTACCTCATAAAATAAGTGTAAAAACTATTGATATTTAGTGTTTTGGTTTGTCAGTTTTATTCGTATTCACGACTTCCAGTTATGCCTCTGACATTACACACCCGTACTTTTTTGAGTATTTGACTATTATTTGTCGTCGTTATTCGAAAACCGGGAACCAAGACAGCCGGAATCGGTTTGTTTGGCTGCCTTTTCGTTTCGACTCTTCAAGTGACGGTACACAATATTTAACACACTTTACCCTTTACTTTAGTCGGAACCGGATGAAATTCAGGAATTCCGTGTAGAACCACGAGACCTTTCATTTGAATCTAAGTTGGTCAACATCGATTAAGTCATTTTCGAGAAACACACACAGACATTGCTCAGCTCGACGGACTGAGTGGAACAGCATATAACACTTGGCCAATTTTTACTAGTCGATTTTCAAGTGATTGTATAACCTATCTATATGAGAAAGGCAAAACAGTTCAGCGTTTAAAAAAATGATTATTTGTTGTTAATTTTGTGACTTGTATTTCCAATATACGTCGAACTGACTACCCGTGAGTTTGCTAGCATTTTTACGATTGCAATTTATTTCCTTCCTCCATCCTAAGAATATGGACCATACTGCGAATTATTTGAACTCTTGGTTAAAATTTGACAGTGAGGCAGTTATTTTTTATCGAGTAGTCAAGTTTGACGGATGGAGAGTTATTTGAGTCTATTTTACTCTGAAAATAAAGTAATAGCATCAAGCCACGTATTTTCAATTATAAATAATTGAAATTTTGGTTAGTAGCGAGCAGTGTCCTATTTTGGCTGCTAAAAATCTCCGGCATATCGGATTTCCCTGCCATAGACGACGGTTTTGAAGGAGTAAGCGATTTATCAAAGGGAAAACATCGCTCTGATTGGTCAATCGATGTAAAAGCGAAGCTGTTGGAAACACGCGAATCTATAAATAGAAGCGAAATTATAGCTAACGTTTCAGTCCTACGCGTAGCATGCTAGAAGTAGGTTGTTGCTAGACTACAAGACAAAATGTGCCATAAAACAATTTGAAGCTTTAATTGGTGTTATGCAAGCTCGGATGAAATTCCATGCTATGTCGCTTCGCCTGAGAAATTGACAACTACCCAGGGCAAATTTTGAGTGCTTAAGATTAATTTCTAATTTATATAAGGGCCCTTATTACGGGTATCACTACACGATGAAACCCAAGTGTAGTGATTTTTGCCTTATTATCGGTATCACTTCACGGTGAAAACTAAATGAAATGAATGAAGGTCATTATCACGAAAGTCACTTCAGAGAAAAAAGTAATTACTTAGATGAGCTTGTTGTTATTACGAACATCAAATCACCAAAATTTTGTTGGCAAAAATGATTTTTTTCACTACAGTGATTATTTTATTAACCGTGACACTGATAATAGGTAAACTCAAGTGAAGTGACATGTGAGTGAAGTGAAAGTGGAAAAGGAAGTGAGAACGGTAATAAGGGCCAAGATGAACTCGATTGATAATGAGAAAAAGCTTATCACTTCAACCGAAATCGTTAAATGGTAGAGAAACTTACCGCTACAGAAATAACTGCTTGCATACAAAACTTGAACACAAGCTTGAGGAAGAGAAGTTTAAATATCAAAATCCGTATCGCAAGTATGTACAAAGATATAATTGCATACATATTGGTGTAATTTCGTCGGCTATAAAACAAACAATATTTGGTGTTGGATCGTAATCAAGATCAATCTAAGCAGACTCTCGTGCAATTGCGGATTTCAAAAGTGTGACGATTGATTGAACTGTTTGATTGTAGATCATTAGAAATTTTGGTTGCCTTGTTCCACATTAATGGCTCGAACAACCCTATGGGGCTGATCCTTGTAGTTTTTATTTTTTTGGGTATTTTCTTTGAGTGAAAGTATAAAAAGAAATTACATAGAAGCAATTTTTGCTAAAGCTCTGAAATTAGAATTTTGTTGCAAGATTTGTGTCAGTTTCCAGTCCAGTCGAATAAAAAATCATTTAATGTGCTGAGAATATCGTGACAATAGAGTATGTTTGAGAGAATATGATCAATATTATGCACAAATCTAACCGCAATGACAGAAAATGACGTGGCCGTATTTAAATAGAGAACGAACAATTCGACTCAAAATTTAATAACCAGTCGATGTTGAACAATCGTTCGCACCGAACGCGAATAGTTCCTGGCTCAAAAAAAAAAACACGCAGAGTAAATACGCTAGAAATTATTTTCAAACTCAGATTACAAGTTTTGCTATGGTAGAATTATTTTTTCCATTCGCCGCCTCGTGCGCTGTCGTCGCCGGGCCACTAAGCCACGCCCTCGTGCACCGTCCCTACACTGAGAAAATTTTTTAGTAACCGTAACCTGTTTGCCATGCTTATTTCAACTATACGCTTAAATGCTAACAATGACTATGATATAATTCACCATCTGTATTGTATAAAGTACTATATAACAAAAACTATAACTTAAAAATACTATTTGTATTCATGACTTTTCTGGTATGGTCATTCTGACAATGACTGTCATCTCAAAACTAAGATCAAATAGATAAAATCACACTTGTGAAATTGCTAATGATACATTTGAGAAGCGAAGTAGTTATTGCTACCATATCAGTATGTTCTTCATTACAATATACTAATGTTACCATGAATACATATATAGTTGTCTAGAAGATTGTGAAGTTTGAAAACACTATTCATATTGCTCATATGAACACAATTCAAGTGGCAAGTACATAATCGTATAGTGTTTTTCAACCGACTATGTATTTAATGTGAGCTAACTATACGAATCGTCAATAAACGCATCTACTCTTTCATTCGGACAAAAGTTTAAGTATAGCGGAAAAAATCGTACGTGGATAACGTAATTGGAGTGATGGATGCGAAGTTTTTGTATTTTGTGATTGTGCGTAATTTTTCATTTACATTGGTCTTGAAGGTAATTAATAAAGGCTTTATAGTCTCGATAACGGTTTTGTTTTCAGTGAAATCGAATCATTATGTAAATGAAAAAAATAAATCCATTATCGGTCGCCGGTGAACAACACAACACAGGAAACGACGATCTTCTTCCACTTCCCGAATCCAAATCGCTAGAATCTGAAGGAAGAAGTAGCAAGATATCTCAGTGATTGATTGATTCTGATAGGTGTCGAGGATAACTTCTTGACTCGGCTGTTGATTTCATCCTGTCTGATCATTATTGCTCCGGAACCGACTACGACACGATGCATCTGCCACTGCAGCATGAGAATTCCTTCCTGATGAGGCCTCTGAGTCAAATATCGACAAGTTTGCTATCTGAACTGAGAAAGCATTAGTAGTGGAATCAGCAGCGGTGCGGTGGCGGTACGGCGGTCGTACCGATCCACACCTCATCCCATGATGATCGATGTCACTCCGATGCGTCAACATAAGCAGCAACACGTTACCTCAATATGGGCAATGTTATAAAATTTTATTCGAAAATAAAACAGATCATTATCAAACTTTTTTGTTTTTCTTGTACTGGAATTTAAATTCACATAACTTTTAAACATTTGCGCATATTTTTCTAACCTTCTCAATTGTCGAATTAAGCATTATTTTGAATTTAAAAAAAACTTGAAGAGAAAAGTCAAAAGTACCATGCTCTGGTTATAACAAAAAATAAATGAGGTTACGCTAACCATCATATTCGTAATAGTTATTCATGCAATATTCTGTTCAATATTACTGCTCAAGAGCTAAAGGCTTATATAGTAAAAATGAACTTGACCATTGTTGAAATCACCTGATTGCATTGTCGGTTGAAAACCACTATACTCGCATGGTCAAAATGACCCCTAATACACTGAAGTCTTTTTTATGCGAATTTACGTACCGCATAAAAAACTGCATAACTCTGAAAATTCGCATAAAAAAACCGCATAACTCTGAAACTTCGCATAAAAAAAACCGCATAACTCTGAAAATTCGCATAAAAAAGTCGCGTAAAAAAACCGCATAAAAAAAGACCTCAGTGTATAGTAACTGGTACCATATAATTTTTCTGAGTGTATAGTTGGTATGTATTCCACAGGGCGAAAATGACGAGAATGAGGGCGCCATGGTCGCAAAAAAATATGTCGCTTAGTATTTATTCGTAAAATGTGAGAACTGAATATCTTATTAATACGATGTCTTTGATATCTTGGTCATATGATGTCTTTGGTTTATTAGGTTTTTTATCGTGACGACACAAATGAACAAGTATTCATCCTTGACAGTTCAGCGGTACTGTTTACAAACAAGCTTAAACAAAAATCGAAGAGCACATCTAAAACAATCATCTTTACACTTTGCAACTGGTCACTTTTATTTAATAAATATCAAAAACGAACCGTATTCAAACGTGAACAAATGTTTTCAAACTTTATTTAGGCGATACGGACCGTAAATGGTCTGATCCAATTTGTCAATAAACAAACAAAAGAAATTTCTGTTTACAAACAGTACTGCTGGACTGTCAAAAAGTGTTCATCCGATTGAGGTTAGCAGTGACGGTAAAAAACCTAATTGAAAACAAGACGATGTAACTGAGAAATTTGGTGGGAATACACCGAGAAATATTAACTTGTATTGGTGTGGGTCATGCATGCAAACCGGAAACGAATTTCAGGTGTATGGGTAATCAGAGCTGAACACGGACATAGGTGTTTGTGTTGGTTTTAGGTTCGCATTGAAAAGAGAAAATTTGAGCGGGATTCACTTGACTAACTTCGTGGCGTACGGACGTGCCAAGATTCGTGCTGTAAGATGGCGGAGCAGCGTGGAAATAAAAATTACGACTGGGTTGTCACGCAATCTTTAGTCCAATTTGATTTCTAATAACCGAAGTTTTGGTATATCTGTTTTTGGCATATAAACATATGCCATTAGAGTACTAACGCAGGCCATGGAGTTTGAGCCTGGAACTTAGTTGGAATCAAATTGTGGGAGCCAGCTCCAATGCGCAGTGGAAATAAGATGATGTATTCTTCCATTGCCGACAGTTTCCATCAATGATTGGAAATTCAGTATTTTTTCGCTGTACACCGGTCTTTATAACTCTTATATTATTGTGTATTAAGCCGGAGAGCTGGGTGCCAATTATCACAACACAGTTGTGATTTTTTATAAGATTTCTGAGTACAGGCTGTATGCGTTTCTACATGTTAATTTGATAGACATACACAAAATCAAATATAGGTCGAGTTTAAGGCACGAGTTACTAAGGGGTAGTTAAATGTACGATACAGTTTAAATAGACGAGTGGCAGGTCGTATCGTCGTATGAAATGTGTGTAAAATTTGCTCTATCAGCGTGGAGAACACTTGCAGATGTCACCACGATCAACACGAAGTGCCACAACGATTTGAGCGACGACATTTGAGTGCCGCTTTCACATGAGCCACAATTTTGGGTGCAACATTCATTTCACGTTAGATTTTTGTTTTGCTGTTGGTTAAAATGTCAAGTTTATTTTTGTTTATTTCCGAATTCTAGTGTGATTTATGCGACATGGAAATGAAGTTGTTTTTAACACCTAGGGGAATCGTGTGATAAGTGTTAAAATTGTTGTAGTTGGAATATTTTTATAGCAGGCAGGATGATTTTGTTATCGTTCCGGAACATAGTGGAACGTTTTGAAAGATCGCGGCGGTATTTGAAACTTACACAGGATTTTGAACAATTTTGATCAAGCCTGTTTATCTGTTATCTGTGCTTTAGTAGTCAAACTTGAAAACTTCCGCGACGTAAAGTCTTACTAAGTCCCCCCTCCCCGTCTTGACACAATTTGTTCTCCCTTAAAGCGTGAAGAAAAATGTGCATGACACCTAAAATAACAGGGAATGAACATATTTTCGTTACTCTCAAATATAATTTAAACATCATTGTTGTTCTTAATAGAAGAAGTTAGTTCTTAACAGTAATATCCCATATATGGGAAGAATATATTCTCGTTGCAGTTGATAACTGGAAAATACTTCCAGCAAAAATCATTATCTCGTTCGACGTGGAATATATGATGTCGCAAGTAACACGCTTTATTCGTGTAGTGATGCACTAGTATGCGTACTATAGTCACAGACTAACAGACATGACAGTATGAGTAAATTGTTATAAATATCATTTTTCGTGATGCACTAGTTCCACCTATATTGTACTGCGCGAACTATTTACTATCGGTACACCCCTTGTGTTACGTAAAAGGTTTTTTACTAGTTGGTTTCCCCTCGTTTGTCAACACCGATCAGCTGCTTACAGGGTTGCCTGATTTCATCAAAATATTTGATAATGAATCGTCACAATAAATTATTGGAGTACGTCAAAGAGTACGTTGATAATATATTTAACTTTTTTAGCGATGTTGGAAAGTAAACATTTATTTTACTCAACGTTGTTAATCTAGACTATTTTTGATTGTGTTGGTAATTTTCATCCGAAATTAAGACCAGAAACAAGTAAATATTGTAACAAAACGGGTTCGATTTTGTATTGCGTTGTAGGATGAGAAGTAGGCACAATTCTGTATATAGTTTTGGCAATATGTAATTAATCTGTATCCTGCATGAAATTCGCATGGAGGTATACAAATTAATACATTACAGGTAATTCTGTATGAATGGCAACTCGGTTGGTAAATGAAAAAAATAAACACAGTCTAGATGACAGACAGGACGACGACACGACCAGGCACTCTGAAGGAAATTCGGCTTGAAACATGTTCGTTAATGATTTACCATCAGTTACCATAAATTGAGCGATCCCTCGCTATTGACAAAAACAATCTTATCGAGCAACACTGTTTAGTTGCTACGAACAAGTTTCCAAGGAGTCCCAATATAAATAAACAAAGAGTTTGTCTCCAGAATTTTGCTACAGGTGAAACAAACTAGAGGGTCGGGTTCGGGTTTCCCGTATCTAGTGCAGCGAACAATCTCCAAAAATTCAAATTGACTCTGTCGTAAGGGACTATACGGTTAGATTTCATTTTGTTTGAACCACCGATCGATTCTGGCTCCGATCACTCATGAGGCTCTAAAACATACTCCGTTACACTGCTGATATCGAGGGAAACCGGAACGTGAACGATTATTACTAGCAATTATTACGATTACCTTAAAAATTAGTTTATTAATACTGTATTATGTACTGTATTAATACTTAATTATATCACTGTCCTCTGCTTTGGTATTCCATACGGAGATATTTGATACGCCTGACAAAACAGCAATCGCTCATAGACATCCAAAGTAAAACCATCGATGCTAATTTGTCAGCAAAATGTGGTATATGCATTACAAGAAAGTACATAGAACTAATTAAACTAATGCAAACCGTTTATGTGTATATGAAATAAAATGTGGAGCTGAGTCGATTACGGACAATTCATTTATTTATTATAAACGTATTATTGAATGAATAAGGTAAAATGTATTTATTTACAAAAATCAAGTAGCTGGGAAAGTATTCTGGGATAATAGTGCACCTCAGGCTATTCTCCAGTCGCCAGGTCCTCACCACACAACGAAGAGAGGATCTGAGTTTTTAAAAGTTTCGATTAGTTTGCAGCACAACTTGGTAGATTGTACTTGTTGCTCGGCTTTCGAACGGTAACCTGAAATAAATAACTATTGTAAAAAGCTGTCATTAATGCATATTTTATGAATACCTTACCTAGAATTCATAGTCATTTTTTCGCAAGCACAAACACATATCGGTACCATTTTAGATTTTTTTATTTTTCAACAGAACAACATTGGTAACTATGGTTCTGTTATTCGAAATAAACAATTTTTGGCCCTTGTTGCCAGTTCCAATATTTTTTCAAGCTATTCAGTTTTGACATTACCAGTTACTGAGGGGTAGTTAAATTTGCGATACAGTTTCAATAGACGAGTGGCAGGTCGTGTCGTCGGACAGGATGTATTTGATAGGGTAACGTGGCGCCATCATGACATATGCGAGTACTGTCCCAACTAAAGGAATATTCGAAATGACCGTTTATATGGTTAAAGAATCTAATTTGAGTGTCCTGTCTGTTAGTCTGTGCTATAGTAGCGACGTTATGGATTGGCCAATGAACGTGATAAAAACGATTATCGCTGGTTGTGTTTTTCAGACCTCAACTGCAGCGACAATACATGTCATGTTTAACTCATGGTTTGAGTTGTGATTACTCAAATTCATAAAGGGTCCAATATATCAAAATTTGAGTATGGATTTGAGTAAAATATACTCGTTGCCATGAGTTCTCTCGCATTTATTCATACATTAGAGTAAGCGTTCAAAAGGAAACAGTTTCGAATCACTATTTTGCGCATTCAAAAGAAAGAAGAATAACTTTGTATATGAAAATTAACGAAGAAAAATTTCTTCATTTTGAGAGCAAGGAACTCAAATTTTGAGTTGAACTTACTCAAATTTTGAATAAAATAGTTTTGACAATTTCTTCCCTCAACGCAAAAATGAGATAGATAGGTGGCAATACCATGTTCACATTAGCGCTGATATCACTTGATATACCGAGATGATATGCATATTATGTCGAAGTGTTCACATATGATCGAAATGATATCGTTTGACAATCAAGTTGTCATATTGAATGTTCTCATTAGAAATAAGATCAATAATATTACTTTTCTCTATTAAAATTAAATCATGAGTTGAAGTTTTGCATTTTATGGTCTCCGAACGCCAGTATTCGTTGAAAATTCGAAATTATAATGATTGTTCATTGTCACTCTCGAAGTGACGTTCAAAAATGAGTGCGTTCAATGCCATTATCCGTGTTGCTAGTTGCGATTTTTGACAACTCGACATGATATCGTACATGATATCCCGGATATCATGCCAAAATGATAATACGCGTTGACATCAAATTGTATGGGATATCAAGTGATATCGCACATGATATCATCGGATATCAAGTAAATCCGTATATCACTTGATATCAGAGCTAATGTGAATATATTGTGCATGCAGATAAAAATCGGAAGCGACGTCTCTCTCGCCTGATTATGCTGCTCCAGCGAAGTTCACTGTGCACCAATGGTATGTAGACTGTCATGCGATATATTAATCATTCATAATTGTACGAAAATTCACTCCCTTGTAACGTTCAGTGTCAAACCTATTGGTTCTCAAACATACATTATCAACTTTAAGCGCATTCAGAAAGTAATATTCCATCGTTATGTGCTTCGATAGTGGAGGCAAGACAATGTATTCATTTATGTTGAAGCACGTGGTTCATAAACAAGACAACAAAATATGTATAAAGTAACATGATTCTATCAGTTGATGTATAGGCAGTGCTGTCAACTGTTTTTTTTTTCCAAAAATCTGTATTTGGCGGAAAAATCTATCTGTACAATTGAAGAATCCAACGCAAAATGACCACCCGCGTCGCTGCTGTAGTGATGGTGAGTGTTTTGAAAACAAATGTCAATGCAGTGCATTTTTTCCAGGATTTAAAAAATTTTCGCAATTTTTTCCAGACTGATGAAAATTTCTAAAGTTAGGAAGATTGAAACGTGGAAAAAAATCGATCCACTTCAAAATGGTAAGTGATACGTAATTCTTCGTGCATTGAAAATGCATTTATTTCGATGTTGAAATATCAACTGTAAAGATCTATCATGCTCATTTTTTTTTAATTCTTTCGATCCTAGGATATTGAACCGAGGCGGTTTTGTATCGTGCCGAGATGTCATTCTACTGGAAATAAGTTGTTTCGAGTTCCCAAGCCCTGTAGTAAAGTATTTAAACGATGGCAAAAAAATCTGACAATAACAGGTTATGGTGATGAATTTATTTGTGAAAAACATTTCAAGTCCGATGATTTTGTCGAAAGTAAGTAGAATGAACGTACACCGAGCAATAAATTAAAAATGTTCTATTACAGATACGAGGAGAAAATTGAAACTATCCGCAATGCCTACATTAAAGCTGCCTTCCGCTTCTAAAAAGATAACGGTACAGCCAGGATGTTGCATAACAGATTGTACTTCCAAGCGTGTCGGGTATATGGAAAAATTTCCTCAGAAAAAGACATCGTCGTTCCGGAAATGGTTAACACTTCTAGGAATCACATCGGAAGAAGTATTGAAAAATTCTATATATATTTGTCGGAAGCATTTTTCATTGACTGAACTGAACTGATTACGTAACTGGTAATAGATGAATACTGCATTTGGATTTGTCTTTCATTGAATAATATATTGTCGATTTCTAGTACGATATCGTTATTTGAAGATAAACGCTATTTCCACTAAAAATTTGTGAGAGATATTAAGACACCATCTTTGTACCGAAGGGAAGTTCGATATATGCCTACAACAATACAAATAGATCATAATTATTGTAAGGAAGATTTAAAACCTAGAAGCAATCGTTTCTGTTCTGTACCAGGATGTACAGTGAAAAGCTCAAAAGGAATCTTTCTACACAAATTTCCGGAAAACGAAAAATTTTCAAAAGCCTGGACAGTTGCTATCAAAGCAATGCATCATCCTACCAAAAATTCTTATGTTTGCAACCAGCACTTTCACACGAGTGATTATATTCCAGGTATTACATTTCGAAATAAAAACATTGAATTAACTAATTCAGTCATCCTATAGGACGTAAGATACTAAAGAATTCAGCTGTACCCAGTTGCAAATTACCTTTAACCTCATTAGAAAAAAACAAAGGGGAATTATTGTGTTTTTGAAGAGAAATCAGTTAGCGCAAAAGAGGCTGAAGCGTTGAAAATTTTATCAGCGCTTCCATTTAGTATCCATAGATTAAACAGTCTGCGTGTTGAAGGAAACAAAAACGAGGGCAATATATCGGCCGATGTCAATAAAGCCATTCAAGAACTGCAACGTAAGAGAGAAACCATTCTTAGTGACTTGTTACTAACAGACAAAGATATAAATATTTGGACGGGGATACCATCGTTGTGTTTATTGGAAGTCGTATGTACAACGGTCAGTAATGTTGAAGAAAATGTTTACAACGGAAAATTCAAAATGCATGCCACTGATCGGGTTATTCTTACACTGTCTAAGTTGAAGCAAAATATATCCTTTGCGGCTTTAGCAACTCTTTTCCGTATTTCTCAATCAACAGCATCAGATTACTTTTCACACACAATCCAGATACTATCAGAAGTTTTCAATTCTATTATCTATTGGCCGACAATGGAAGAGATTCGTCGGAACATGCCACATTGCTTCAAAGAAAAGTTTCGCAACGTTCGGTGTATACTGGATTGCACTGAGGTGGGTATTGGATGCCCTAACTGTCTTAACTGTAGAATCGCCTGTTATTCGAATTATAAACATAAGCGTACCGCAAAAATTCTCATAGGAATTACACCAGCTGGAATGATAAGTTTCTGTTGTCGTGCATATTCAGGGAAAGCTTCTGATAAATTTATTTTAAACAACGAAGAATTCAGGAATAAGTTGACGAAATATGAAGACGAAATTATGGTTGACAAAGGATTTGCCATTGAATCTGAATGTTTGCAGAATGGAATTCGATTACACATACCCCCAATAATGCAAGGAGAGCGATATTCTATAGATAAAGCATTGCTCAATGAATCGTTAGCAAAGGCGAGAATCCACGTCGAGCGCGCTATATTTCGTATGAAAAAGTTCGGAGTACTACAACGAAATTTAGACGCCAGTACATTGAAACATATTGATGATATCTTGAAGGTTATCTGTGGAATTGTGAATCTATCGGCACCAATCTTACGCGATGATAAATTCTGATGTCACATTACAAATAAATACATACAGAAATACATACTGATCGAATGGGTATTATAAAAATAAATACATCACATATAAAAAAATTATCACTAAAATCAAAGATGTTTCCTGGGATATTTTCTTTCAATTTTTTAGTCTTTAAAAAACATTTAAAGGTAGCATTATTTTCTACACAGTTTTGGCAAAATTTCACAGAAATAAATCTTCTTCAATACACGCAATAGTTCTACAACGAAACATTCATCAAAACTAACCTCTATATTAACAAAGTCATTCTCTTGTTCCGAATAAATTATAAAATCTGTTAATCTACAATTCAAAACATACATGTTAATCTGACATTGTGCGTAATATGCATGTTTCTTGTTTAAGTAATATTTTTTATTTTCATCAATCTTCACATATCGTTGTGTCGCTAAACAGTTTATTAATATCCAATCTAAACTGTGCTCTTGTCCTGAAACTGGACATTTTATTTCTAAAATAACCGCTGATACGCTGTTTAACCCGTCTGGACTACCTCCTATCCATGGATCCTGGTATTTAATAATAAATCCAGTCTTTTTCATAAAAGGATTTCTTTTTTGTACATAGCACAAGAATGCCTTTCCCTCTGTTTGCTTTCCATAGCGCATACATTTTGTTTCAAAGTTTCTTGGTTTTAAAAATTGTTGTATTTTTGTGTCCCAATCGGGTTTCGAGTTCTTAGAGTATGTATACAATCCATAGCATGAACTTGCTGTTATACGCAAAGATCGCTGTGCTTTCCAAGTTTCGTTGTTTTGTGCACAAGTTTCCATCGCAATATTCAAAATCTGTTGTTTCGTCACACACACAAATTTTTCGTAGAAGTTTTGATTTGATTGATGAAAGTAGTATTTTTCACTAGATTTTTTGATTAGGTTTTCGCCAAAAAAGTAGCATTCAGTTCCTGCTCGGTGCAGTATGCACCATTGTTTGTACAAGTATTTGAACTTATGCCGGTACGAAAATCGATTACATTTGTGTGACGTCCAATCATGTGTTTGCTGATTGCAGACTGCGGTGAAACTAAAAGAAAATACTTGATTAACCTTGAAACTAGATACAAGTTGCAGTATGATTTACCTGCTAATATTTTCATCAGGACATCTGACAGCAGCGTTTCTTTCATATTAACATCACTGCAAACGATTAATTTCCTGTGTCTCACACAACATAAGTCTGCAATCGGCTTAGCACCCCATAGACTTATTTTTTCAATTTTTGAGCAGCCCCAAGCTTGTACTGCATCCGTACAAGAAATGTGTTCGAGTCTTTTGAATCTAAAATTATGTCAATGAGATAAAGTAAGAAATAAACAGGATATTTCTTACTGATTAATCCGCAGCAAACAGGCCACAATGTGTTTACATCGCCTCGTACCAGCTTTACATAAGCAATTCAGATCCCATAACGGATGATTGTCACAAATTTTTGAAGAAACTTCGTGTGGTATTCCTCCTGGGTGCCAGCTTTGCAATACGTATCCTTTAACAAGAACATGTGCACTAGATCGTCCGGTATAGCCTATATACACAATGTGGTTGGCACTCAATACGGCTAATCCTTATCTAATCGGCCTAACAGAATCGCCCACATATTCAAGTATGTCTTCAAGGCGAACAAGAATGTTCTCCGTCACCGGTTCCAACTCTTCAAAGAAACAACATAACCTTCTATAAGCAAACGTATTTTATGAAACAAATTTTTTAATTATAAACATCTGATTCACTTGCCGGATCTAGGAATTTTAATGTAATATCGTTTTTTTTTACCTGATTCGTCCATTATTTTCCAATGAAATTTATACATCAACTAAAAAATCACGAAAATTTTCCGGAAACTTGAAAACTGCTCTGGTTTTTTTAAAAACATCACCATCGTGTAGTTCAAATTTCTACCACTATGAACGCAGGAGTTTCTGCTGGATTCTTCACTCGAAAAATCAAACATCGATTTAGTGCGGAAACTGATTTTGCGACCAAAAAAAAGGTCGCTGGACCTGGTTTACCCCTATGGAATCCAACACAAAAACTGAAAATCGGTATTTATCTGTATGAAAATTAAAATATCGGTATTTTGAGAGAGCATATCTGTATTCCTGTATCGAGTCCATACCGAGAAATCGGTATAGTTGGCAGCGCTGTGTATAGGAAACGGCAGTTCAACCAGAGATGCCATTTATACAGATTTATCTGTATTATACAGATTTTTACATGCGCATACAGATTTAATACAGAGTACAGATTTCTTACAGATTTCTTAAATTTAATGCAGATTGATACAGATTTCACCAAAAGTATTAAGGAAAAAATTAAACTATCTATTAGTATTTGAGCTATCTATTAGTATTCGATTGCAATGACGAGATAAACGTTTAGGAATCAACGTACAAATAACTTTTTAAAATATATATTTTTGTGCAGATATTTAATGAAAAACACTGAAATCCATTTATATTAAAATTTGTAACTAAATTGAACTTAAAAGTTAGACAAGTCTTGGCATCATGAAACATTATTGCCAGACTGACAGTTGTATTACCTAGAGTGCCTATAACCATAGTAGATTATAGTCACTCTAGTATTACCTGACTTGACGTTGCATATTGGGTTTTGGAAATCCATCTCAACTTATGAAGTGAACATTTTCAAATTAGACAAGTATATGGCACCATAATTCAATTGTTGTTGATAGGAAAAAACTATAAAATTTCGTCGATGAATATAATATAAGATATGAAATTTAATCTACCACTCTATAACCATAATCTATTGGAATAACACCTTTTAACATAATTGTATTGTAGAAATTTCATTTTATTAGCGAATACAGATAAATACAGATATTTTATACGAATCAATACAGATTTTCTATGAAAATATCTGGCATCTCTGAGTTCAACTGACGTCGCTCGGCAACGTCGCTGCGCTAGACTGTCCAGCGAATTGCAGATTAGTGCTGCAGCGACAATACTATAACTCATGTTTAGAGGACGTGCACTTTTTATGAATTTGAGTGATGTGTCACTCAATTTTGAGTTATGTTCAATGAGAGTGTACGTCTCGCTAGAAAATATTTTAGATTCCCACTTAGAAAAAAACGTTCAACGGTGGTCCTTCATTGGTCCAATACGTTGTATCATTGGTCCAATGAAAGTCCAATCAATCGTTCAACGGGAGGCCAACACGGGTCCTTCGTTTGCCGATTTTGAAACAGACCGTTGAACCGAATGCCATTTTTTTCGTTCAACAAACCCGGCAGACAGAGGTCCATTGTTGAGCCATTTTTAACATGAGGAGTTGGAGCCCCGTTGGACTAGTTTTACTGCAGAATTTCTGAAGTTTTCTCCACTCATTTGTTTAAACTAACAATACATACCTGCACAATACTTCTACTTCACGTAGAATAACAACAAATTTTCTTTCTATGTAAAGGTAAAACTTAATTTTCACACTATTTTTGCAAGAGAAAAAACAACAACAAACCGTTCCAGCAAATTGAACGAATATTTCGTGCAATATATCGTTCAACAAGCGATCAAAAATCAACAAAATTGAACGGCCTGCTGAGAGGGTTTGTTTATGATGATTTCTGCCGGTTTTCAAGTCGGTTGACTACAATTTACGCAATAAAATGTATAAGGCTAACAGCGTAGCGATGAAATCGAGTCGTTTAATTCTTAATTGATGCATTAGAATTTTTTATTTGAAGCAAACTGAAAACCGTCTAAAATGTTTGTGCTAGCAGAACTTAAAGATACTGTGAGAATTGCTCCCGAGTTATTCAACTTGAAATTGCCAGAAGCAATCAAAGATGAAATCAATAGGAAGCTTGCAAACAAAGTAAGTTAGAATGTAATTTCAAAGGAGTTTTTATTAGCGAGATTTCGTTTATCGACAGGTTCTTTTAAACATTGGCTTGTGCATTGCACTTAAGGACATTGTAAAGCTTGGTGACTCTATAATTCTTCCGGGCGATGGTGCTTCACACACAGAAGTAAATTTTCGCTACATAGTTTTTAGGCCAATGATAGGTGATGTGATAACTGGTAAAATTCGTAGCTGCAGTCGAGAAGGGGTGCATGTCACTTTAGGATTTTTTGATGACATATTAGTACCTCCATCGGCTCTGCAACATCCTTCCCGTTTCGAGGAAGCTGAGCAGGCTTGGGTGTGGGAATATCCGCTAGAAGATGGAAAGAAGCATGATCTCTATATGGACATCGGCGAGAACATTAAATTTCGCGTTTCGGGTGAAGTTTTCGAGGAAAGCTCGCCAATCGGTCCACCGGATCAGGAAACACCTAGCACTAGTACTACTACGACGGATACGAATAAGACTCCATACAGAATTGTGGCAGCCATCAATGAATCTGGATTGGGGTTACTTTCCTGGTGGGTAACCCAATCCCAAGAAGACGGTGATGATGAACAAGAAGTAGACGAAGAAGAAATGGACGAAAACGGTGAATAAAAAACGTTATTTGTCTGCTTTCATAATTTATTTTCTTTATTATATGATAGTTATTATAACATAGTGCTATTCATTTCACTTGGAAATTTTTGCATTCGACTTGTATTCGGGTTTTGTGAAAATGTCTTCAATAGCAAAAATGATTGCGAATAATCAATTGTTGATTAGTCGTGTTATGGTCGATTAGATGACAAGATCGATCACCCGTGTTTGGATGAATGGTACGGGAGACAAGCTCCTTGCTAACTATAGATTACAGCCTGACTTGTTATTTGGGTAAACAGGGTTATTCGTATGGCGATAGCTTGAATTATTTCAAAATGACAGAGTTTCTAAGAGGCTCGAAAATCAGTCAGACTTGGGCGGTCTTTCATAGTTGCAACTTTGGTTTGAAGTAAGTGTTTGCATTCGCTTCTAATTTATAATTAAATTTCGCCGACTATTAGATATATAATAACTACTGCTCATCGTAATCTTTCTTTTATTCTTTTAATATCAGGGCTCGCATTGTTTGTTGATAAGAAAAATGTTTGGGACTTTCCATGTTTGTTTTTTTTTACTCTTGTGTCAGATTAATATATAGCTTTACAATACGGTCAACAATTGGCGCTTACAGATTAAAATATTTACAACATTCTTTTGCCATTGATTTCTGCGTCAACATTACACAAATAATTGTAACAATTTTTGTTTTCTTTCGAATTTTTCTCCTATTTTAAAGTACTAATAGCTTTCTGCATTTTTTCCCGATAAATTCTTTCATCTTACAAAAAAACCTTAGGAATACTTATTAAAACTAGGTCACAAATTCGTACTTTCTTCAAATTCACTCAAATTGCACTGTTATTTTTTTATTGAACCAATAGTACAGGTTTTTACAAAATATAGTTCCAATTGTACATCAGTGTTCAGTATCTACACAGCCGTTATCGCGTACATCCGCCTTCAGAAGCAATCCATTTAGTCGAATCCTAATAATTGTCAATACTTGAAATTATCTCCATAGAATTTTTATTAATTTTACATCAGTTGACAATTAGTCAATGCTTGTCATAACTTAGATGGCCAGGTAGACATACAGTTAGTCATATATTTTTGAACGATTTATTAGCAATTTTGAAGAGGATCTCGTTCCACTGTGAAAGAAATCCAAAATGTCGTAATGAAATATGTTCTTGTACGTTCCTTTCACTTGAGTGTGTCAATTAGTCATTCTTCAATTGTCCAATAGATTGTTTCCACACATGTAAGGTTTTCGAAGGATAATACGTATTGCATTTGCACTCTCTTTTACAAGTAACATTCAAAAATCCAATCGGAACGGACATGATCATTAAAGTGTCGCTATCTTTTATTCAGAGATTCAACATTGTTTGTCCTTAGCATAAATGAATGACTATTACAACAATGTAAAAACTAGAGATTTTATGAGCTAATAATAATTCAATGAGGGTATTCATGGAACCGAATGTTTCCTTATACTCAAATTTGACAGGACACCGATTTATTTTGTGTGGATATTTAAAATTGAATCAACCTTTGCAATTTCATTTCCAAATGGTAACACGACGTCGAAGGAAATGTGAAGTATGAGCTACTGTTCCGAGTAATACTTAGTCCATCAATTTAAATTAATCATTCACATTTAGTTTTCTGCTGCTGTTTATTTGACTACTTCAGGTAGAGTATTTCACTCCTAATCTATTCGATTTTGCAGTCTAATAATTATTGAATTTCTATAGGGAGAAATGTTTAACAAAACAAAAATGAAAAAGAAAATATGAATTATTCAATTAACAAGCAACGTGGTAGGTGTTCTCTAAGATAGTCGAAAAGTTCATGTGATGCTCCTGGACAATTCGTCAGCTCAAGTTCCTGCAAATGTCGTAACTGGATCAGACTCGAAAGGCCTGATGAGGTGAGCAGGGGGCATCCGGCCAAAGAGAGCACCTGAAGGTTACGCATCGAACACAAATGTTGCAATCCGAAGTCACGGATTTGGGTACACCAGCGCAGAAATAGTGCCGACAACGACAGCATTGTTGAAATGTAACCGACGCCAATATCAGTTATGTGAACGCAACTGAAAGAAGAATTAAAACAGAATACACTTCTTGTTAAAATTAATATATCTTTTATTATAATATTGTTCTTTCTATGTTAGTATAAGATTAAAATTTAATGTAGGAAATAAAGAGAGTGTGTATGTGAGGGAGTACTCAAGGATGTGGAAATATACAACAGTAAGGTGGATCGATCACACAAATCAAGATTTAGTATCGAATCGACTTGCACTCTGTGCGGTTCAATATTACCGTAGAGAAGGTTGCTAACACATCGTTCAAAAAGTCCAGGAATTAACTAGGAAAACAACATTTCTTGTGCAAAGCTTTGTTTTATTCATCAACATAATCACCTTTAAGAATAATGCAATAGTTCTAGTACCTTTCAACTTTTCGATGCCTGAATGCGGTTATGACCCCGGAGAAAGATGTTGGATCCATGATTCGTCCATTGTTTCATACCAACGCAAGAAATCCTTTTTATTGCGACTAAACAGTGCCGAACAGTTCTCTGGAGCGTTGTTGCTTTTGTTCTATTAGGAGCGAACATGGCACACATTTGGAAAGACCATTTCCATGCCCAATTTTTCGCGTAATATCGTTAAAACATATTCAGTTGATGTGCTAACCATCTCAACACATCTAGTCTCACAAGCTTTGATTTTGCGTTCATCCAACACGATTATCAAAACTTGCTCAATTTTTTCTGGATGAAAGAATACAAAAAGCATGTTATGCCACTGTATTCTTTCAGCTGTGCTTTCGTATAAATGCCATTATGTAAAACAAGGTTTTAGAAACTGTTAGAAGACCCTGGATAGATAGTGTGTGTTGGGAACAGATCATAAATAATCCAATGCCAAATTCTACGGTTGCACACAAAACCACGGTGTCACCAGATTGGAAGATCGAATTTTTTTGTCCTTATGATACAAAAACTCCTTAATCCTAAGAGTCCCGAATACCCCCAGTGCAATACCATTCGACGAGATCGGGTTTCCTATCCGCTCAATTCAATCCAATAGAAAATTTAACCAATTAAGACTACCAAGGTTTGTTTGAAAACTGCTATTTGGTTATTTATCAATTTCGAAGAACAAAGGACTGGCGCTTCTGGTTCCACAGTTATATTTGTAGAAGTAACGTTACCGATGTAATCCACGAAATTCGGATTTCCGAATGAACTGACGCGATTGGTTATAATTACGATGGATAGAGCGATGCGTCCGAGTATCTAGGTCGCTCGAATCTCGGAGAGGACTAAACAACATCATGGACTCCCATTACTCTTGTTTTATTTTACTTTGGAAGGAGTGATTCGAAGAACGAAGATTGCCACAAGGGGTACGATATTCCAAGTTTCTACATCTATTGGATTTCGCTGACGACGTTGATACTGTGACACGTAACTTTGAGATGATGATGAGAGACATACATTGTACTGAAAGTCGAAGCTAGGCGGGTTGAACTGGTTATAAATACATCGAAAACAAAATCAATAAGAGCATTTCACCTCACACAATGAAAGACAGCGACGATACCATGGTAGTTGACGAATTCGTGTATTTGTGCTCTTTGGTGACCGCCGACGATGACACCAGCAGAGAAATAAAGAGTAGTATTTCAGCAAAAATTCGCGCGCACTTCAGTGCTTTGGATCCCTCGCGTTTTGAGCCCCAAAAACTACGATGTTTTGATACACCGCCGGGACTCAAATTGTGAAAATTACTTCCACTTGATATTACGAAACACTGTGTTATATTTTAGACAAATCGACAAGTTATTTGTGAGATAATCGACATAAAAATCTCAAGCTTTTGTGCAATGAACATGGTAAATCCAAATACGTTTGCTCTACTGAATGTTTATTTACGTTGCAACTGATCAGCTGATTTTTTGAAGTTCCGATTTTGGTCTCACCAAGATGGCGTCGTGACAGGAGGACGCTAAACGTTCTTAGTTTCTGTATAATTTAACTAGGCTAAATAAGTCGCTGGATAGACTTAATTTGAATAACTATATCGATTTTGATTGGTTCTTTTCGGCAAGCATGGTTCTTAAGGGCTGAGACCAGTGTGTTTTAAGGTTATTTAGCGGGCCATGTTCACGCTTCGAATCTGATTTTCTACGAAACGGTGACGAATATCAAAAAAATCAACCGACAATCTCTTAGAAAATTAGTTTAGATTATTCTGTGAAAATTTCAGAATGATTCATTGACTTTAGCGGTCGGGAAAGTCTTTTTTTCTGAAGTAAGAATTGCATAGCTGAAAACGGCAACTTTCAACTTGTTCAATGAACATCTCGCCTTCAAAGGCATGCATAAAAAATCTAACCTGACAAAATCTAGTTAATTTAATTTAGATGCGATTAAAACTGATACGCTTCACTTATTTACTAAAAGTATTGAAGAATACCGATTCGCTCAGAATATGATTCTTCGGGAAAATAAGCAAGGTTGATTAATTTAGAATTTTTCAATATACTGTTTGTTTTCAGGTAGTCTTAAGAAAGATTTTTAAAATCGAATCAATTCTTGGTAATCGAACAAATAGTTTTATTTTCTGGCGATTTCCCAAGTTATGTGGATGTCCGAAATTATTCGTTTTTTTATGCAGATTTTGGAAGCCCCGCATTTTTTATGCAGTTTACCGAAGATATGCGTTTTTGTATACGGATTTCCGAAGATATGCGTTTTTTGCGGATTTCAGAAGTTATACGGTTTTTCAAGCAGATTTTCGTTTTCTGTTATATGGATTTTATGCGTAATTCCGATGTTATGCGATTTTTCATGCGGATATCCGGATAGTTATTTAGTTATTTAGAATGAGGATCTTAGAATTTATGTGGTTTTACACAGATTTTCGAAGAAGTGCTATTTTTTACAGATTTTCGAAGTTATATCATTTTTTGTGGATTTCCGAAGCTTCTATATACGTATTCTATGAGGATTTCGGAAAATATGTGTTTTTCATGCGGATTTCCGAAGTCCTGCCATATTTTTATATGCAGATTTCCGTAGTTTTTTTAATGCGGATAATTTATGCAGATTTTCTAAGTGATGCGGTTTTAAACGGTATGTATCTCCCGCATAAAAACGACTTCAATGTTCTTCAAAATTATTATTCTTATTATGTTCTGCATGATATAAAAGCATTTTCATGTCTAAAATTTCCAAAATATAAATATATTGTTTCAAATAGTACAAAATTATTTATCATCGTAAAAATATTAAATTACATAGAAACATATTTTGATACACATTTTCTTGTATAGAGAATGTGAATGATACGTTACATTACGGATAAACTTGACAGGTTTGTAAATTGAGTATTTAATAATGAATTCGACTATACGTACTTAATGCATGAAGTTCTCTCCACAAGACTTTCCATGTTTGTCAGTTTTATGAAGGTATGACATGTATGTATGTGTGAAGCCACCATCAGTGCAAGGCATTACCAATGAATACAGGTAGAATCCAAATTTGATTATCAGGCAGCATTCGGACGTTTGAGGACCCCGCGCCTTCCAACAAAAACATCCGGCCATATAATAAATAATTTCGCAGTTCCAGCTTAAACCTGCCTGATGGTTTGTTTGTTAGAAGGGTGTGTCTTAATTATTTCAGACCTTCAGGGGAAAACACAAAGCTTCTCCCATGTGAATCAATGCTATATGATGTAACATAATACAATATAATATAATACAACATAATATAATATACTATAATGATAATGTGATTTCAAATAATATAATAGAATATACAATAATATAAAAGAACACGATAAAATATTACCTAATATAATATATTATAATAATATAATGATAATGATGATAATGCTAATTATCATCATAATGATAACGGAAACAATATTAATAATAATAATAATAACAAGAGAAATAATAACATTAGAGTAATTATAACTTTTTTTATCCCGAAGTCCACATGTCCAGAAGGCCTCATTCAAATTTGAGAGAGTGTCTGCCAACTGCGAATACGGTTTGGCACGAAATTCTTCTTAACATTTGTTCATACTATGGTCGACATGCTCTTCTGTTTAATATTGTAGCTCAACCTCCTCTATCTGGGACCGGCACAGTTGATACGAAATTCACATCTTCTATACATAATCTAAACACATCCTGTGCCTCTTTGCATCAGGTTATTTTAAGGAATCGTTCCATTGACCTAAAAAAAAAATATTGTAGTTCGGGAATTTGAACAAGTCTTACCACATTCTCCAAAAAAAAATGTCTTCCTAAACAGCTTAGGGGCTTCCAAAGAACTAAGTTTCACCTCCCTGTACCCTACCTAATTCTAGACCTCAAAAATATTAGGTGTATTCGGATATTTAGTCAAAACTCGAAACTTTCATCAAATGTGGTGGAGTTAGGTTGATGATGATGGTCCCACCTCATACCCCTACAAAGGTGTGAGCAGAACGAGTTATCTAAATGATAATTAATATTTTGCACATATCTTAACCAGTAAACAAAACAAAACGATCTGATCAATCTAGCAGGTATTGATTCTTCTTCAAAAGAACGACTGACCACAAAATAACATTCAAATATTTCGGATTTACTATCCAGGGTTAATCAAGAAAATTTCCAACCCGGGAAGATCCTTGATCACATCAGGAATCGAACCCGATATCTTTACCAGTATCAGACAGTAATTCACCTGGCCCTTCCCGCCGGACCAGTTCATCGCTACACACATCAGCTACGATGGAGTAACGAGACTGCGGATGAGCAGAGCCAAGCCCAATTCTATCAACAACTGTCGATCCCAATTAATCTCCCGAATCAATTCCTTAAATTATTAATCAAACCTTGCGATCAAGGTCAAGAGCAAACTTAACACACTGAATGCTAAGGCTCTTCGGCCAGTCCTATTCGCTTTCCAAATAGTCACTACCTGCTTCGCGCGCGAGGCTCAAACGTTTGTAGACTGCTCATTATTTTTAACTCTCAAACAAACTAAAAATCCATCATCATCATACCGAACATAGTAACTTAATTCGTCTCTCAATAATATATAAAAAGAAAAAGAAAATACAATCTTCGTAATACGTAAAAAAAATAAAAAATCTAAAAAATTTGAACTAACTAACTAAATATTTGCTTACAAAGCGGACTTTATGTGTGAAATACATAACCTTTTGAACTCCACCAATGTCGCCGCGCGCTTGATTTCTCTTGGCATCGAATTGAAAAAACTTATTCCCTTGTACAACAATGAGTTTTGCGATCTGGCTAACAGAAAGCTTGGTGTTCTAGCATCAGATGCGTTTCTAGTATTGTACCTATGCAAATCAGTTCCTCTTTCAATTCGATCACACAAATATCGAGGCAGCATGTCGTTTAATATCTTGAAAATAAATACCATGGTTAAGTAGTAAATTCTCTGTTTCACTGAAAGCCATTGTAATGCGTTCAGTAGAAAACCTGACGAGGTATATCTACTACATTTTAGAATTAATCGCATGATTTTATTTTGCAGTCGCTGTAATCTCAAGATTTGTGTGTTATTAGCAAGAAACAGAATGGATGGGCAAAAGTCAATGTGTGGTGAAATGACTGTTTTATACAAAAGAATCTTACTATGGGTCGTTAAGTCATTTTTCAAACGACATAATACACCATACTTTTTGGCAATCTTCTTGATGACGTTATTGATATGAGATTTGAATGTTAACTTTTCATCAATTATGACTCCAAGATACTTCATTTCTCTAACGCGATCAATAGTTTCACCATCAATTTCCACATTGGCGTCTTGACCGGTGCTAACAGAAGAAATAACCATATATTTAGTTTTCGCGACGTTTAGTTTCAGTTGCTTAAATTTTAACCATCGAACCAGCGAACTTAGATCCTCGTTTAAATGTGCAACAGCTTCATTGAAATCTTTAGCCGTAATGAACAGAACAGTATCATCAGCAAACAAATTTATATCACAGAAACGTAATACTCGCTTCATATCATTAATATACATAATAAATAGAATAGGACCTAACACACTTCCCTGAGGCACACCAAGTGAATTACCGAGGGAACTAGACACTACATCGTTAAAAACAGTCTTTTGAGATCTACCACATAAATAGTTTTCAAACCATTCATGTGCCATTCCCCCGATGCCAAAACGCCGCAATGTCTGCAACAATAAAGGTCTTGAAATTGTTTCAAAGGCTCTCTTCAGATCCAAGAACACAGCAAAAATACTCTCTTTGGCTTCGATTTTCTCCTTCCATTTTGCCAATACTAGGTTCAAAGCGGTTTCACAAGAGTGACCCTTACGATATCCCGATTGTTCCGGTATTAGCAAACTGTTAGAGTTCAAATAGTTAATCAGCTGATCTTTAACAACAAGTTCCAGAATTTTTTCCAGTGTGTGCAGCATGTTAATGGGACGGTACTCCTCGGCTTTATCCGTTCCAGTAACCTTGGGGATAGGAACCACCAGAGATTCCTTCCACACTTCTGGCACGTGCCCCGTGTACAACGATTCATTTACCAAATCCAGTAGATCGTGTCCGATAACATGAAAGCCATCCTGTATCACCTTTGAGTTTACATTGTCAATACCAGTCGATTTTCCCAAATTGAAACAAATATTTTTCAATTGTTCAAAAGTGATTGGTTGAAATTCATCAAGTCTACAATAGTTATTCATCGGCTGTGTTATTTCAACAGGTTCACCAACCAATTCAATACTTTGATTGATCTGCTGAACACTATTTATGAAATAACTTTTCAGATACAATTTGTTCTGTGTGCTCTTCTATACCGTTCTATACCGTTCTATGGTTTTCGATGCACTATGTGTAGGCTTGATCAACTGTTTGAGAATTTTCCATAACTCTCTGCTGTTTTGTTGATTTTGATTGATCTTCCTCTGTATGTATTCACATCTAGTCTTCTTCAGGGCCCGTGAATAAATATTTCGTGCTTGTGTATATCTACTCCAGTGACTATCATTGTTAGTTCTACAGAATCTCTTGTACTGCTTATCCCTCTCCCGTTTTAACCGTAAGAGGTCTATTGAGTACCAACTACTCGAGCTGTTCAAACTAACATACTTTTCAGTTACTAATTCATTAGTACACTTTTTTAATATGTCAGTAAGAATAGATGCCCTGTGATCCAAATTTCCAGTCAACTGTGTACAACCCAAGCTTCTTGATACAAGTCGAGATAGGGTTTGCTTTGAATAGTTTTTCCAACACTTGATTTTCACCGTATCTTCCTCATTTCTAGAGCTACTCATTACGGAAATTGCAATTGTTTCATGATCTGAAATCTTGCAATCGGATTCCACATTTGAATAAACACCGTCGAAATTGGAATACACGTGATCTATCAATGTTTTACTGTATCTCGAAATTCTTGTAAATTCATTCACAGTTTGCTTCAAATTGAAGAATTCTGCTAACTGTTTCAATCGAGTCGAACCTTGATCACTGAGCCAATCGATATTAAAATCTCCAGTAATAATATTTAGTTTACCAAAATCTACGAAATTCTCCCACCAGTTTTCTAGAATTTCCAGAAACTGGCGATCGCTTGAACTTGGAGAGTGGTAAACAACTCCATAATTTCCCATCTGCATGCCTCTTTCAACTGATATACCCAAGAACCAATTATTTCCAACTGCTTCGTTTGATTGAATGCTGAATTTAATTGATTCTCTGGCGTAAATTGCAACTCCACCCGTGTGCCTGGAATGGGACAAACAAAAAGCAACAGTGTAACCCGGAACACTGAACTGATCGAAAGCGTCAGAATCAACAATATGTGTTTCTGAGAGCAAAACCAATGAAGGATGTCTATCCTCTATAAGATGACGCAATGCGACATAATTAGAAGACAAACCGGCCATGTTCAAATACAAAATATCTGAATGCCTCTCACTGATTAGTTGCTATTCCATTGACATAATGTTGTTCTTTTTCGTTTCAAGCAATCTCAAACATACAGGACACTGCTTACTAAATGCTGGATGGTGAATGTCTAAATTCAATTTCCTTTCTTTGTTCATTTTCAGACAATTAACGCATTTGAATTCAGTTGAAGAACACTCAGATGTTCTATGTGCGGAATTACATTTAGAACAATTTTCACTGTTCAAACATTCGGTGCTCTTGTGACCAAACTCACCACACCTGAAACAGCGCAATACGTTAAACGACTCGAAAACCGAACACCTATCCCAGCCGACGCAAACCTTGCCGGCTGCCATCAAGCTGGAATAAGTATTCTTATTAACCTCAATTATAACACTATATTTGTTATATTTGAAGCGTGGATTCTCAAAGTCAGCAACAACTTTTACATCTTCAATCGAAATTTCCTGATTTTGACTTTTCAATAGGTCATGACAATTTTCATATATCTTTAAAAATCACCATAGGGGGGAGTACATGAAATTTTCGAAATCGAAAAAAAATTTTTGATGCCAAAAGGCTTAGAATTGCATGAAACGTCGAGATTTATGGCGTTTTCGTTTTTAATTTGCACTACACCGGTGCAGTGCTACACTGAGGCATGAATAAACGAACAAAAATGACGAAAACATAAACAGTAACCATTGACTACAATAAACGTGGAATCGCACAGAGCTACACCAAACTTTTGATGAGTGCTACACCAGTGGTATCGGTGCAGAAAAAGTGTAGCACTGGTGTAGTGCAATTGGCAAAAACGAACGGTTTCAGTGCAGCTTTCGCTACACCAGTGTAGTGCAATTTAAAAACGAAAACGACATTAGTGTCATCTCGAAAAAAAATTTTTTTGAAAAAATCGACTTTTTGGGACTTAGAAAAAATATGAAAATTTTTCTAAGTCCCAGAAAGTTGATTTTTTCAAAAAAATTTTTTTTTGAGATGACACTAAATTTCGATGTTTTATGCAGTTTTAAGAGTTTTGGCATCAAAAAAAATTTTCGATTTTGGAAATTTCATGTACTCCCCCCTATGGTGCTTTTTCAAGATCGATAATTGTCAAACCTTTACCACCGGGCAGCACCCCTTAAGCATGTCCGATTTAGGTCAAATTTTGCATGAAGGCTTTTTTCGAGGTGCTTAAACTTTTGAGCACTAGAACTTTACGAAAATAGAGTTGATCCCAAAATTTTGGCACCCTTATATATACAAGAGCGGTAAAAATCAACGTGTTTTGTCGGTTACGTCACTTATACCATCATATATCTGGAACCAAAAGTCACAACCATTTGATCTTCGAACTTGATCAACGGCCCGACAGTAGCTTTCAAACGAGTCCAAGTTTGTTAAAATCGGATCAGCCATCTCTGAGAAAATTGAGCGCGTTCAAATACAACGCTTTTTGTCGGTTACGTCACTTATACAATCATATCTCCGGAACCAAAAGTCACAGCCATTTGATCTTCGAACTTGATCAATGGCCCGCCAGTAGCTTTCAAACGAGTCCAAGTTTGTTCAAATCGGTTCAGCCATCTCTGAGAAAATTGAGCGCGTTCAAATACAACGCTTTTTGTCGGTTACGTCACTTATACAATCATATCTCCGGAACCAAAAGTCACAGCCATTTTATCTTCGAACTTGATCAATGCCCCGATAGTAGCTTTCAAACGAGCCCAAGTTTGTTAAAATCGGTTGAGCCATCTCTGAGAAAATTGAGCGCGTTCAAATATCTTCGAAAAGTGCACACACATACACACACACATACACACACACACACATACACACACATACACACACACACACACAGACATTTTCCGATCTCGTCGAGCTGAGTCGAATGGTATATAACACTATGGGTCTCCGAGGCTCCGTTCGAAAGTCGGTTTTTCCAGCAATTCTAATACCTTTCTCTAGAGAAAGGCAAAACCCTTCTTAGTCCACTTAGTGGAATTTTCATATATCTTTAAAAATCACCATAGGGGGGAGTACATGAAATTTTCGAAATCGAAAAAAAATTTTTGATGCCAAAAGGCTTAGAATTGCATGAAACGTCGAGATTTAGTGTCATCTCGAAAAAAAATTTTTTTGAAAAAATCGACTTTTTGGGACTTAGAAAAAATATGAAAATTTTTCTAAGTCCCAGAAAGTTGATTTTTTCAAAAAAATTTTTTTTTGAGATGACACTAAATTTCGATGTTTTATGCAGTTTTAAGAGTTTTGGCATCAAAAAAAATTTTCGATTTTGGAAATTTCATGTACTCCCCCCTATGGTGCTTTTTCAAGATCGATAATTGTCAAACCTTTACCACCGGGCAGCACCCCTTAAGCATGTCCGATTTAGGTCAAATTTTGCATGAAGGCTTTTTTCGAGGTGCTTAAACTTTTGAGCACTAGAACTTTACGAAAATAGAGTTGATCCCAAAATTTTGGCACCCTTATATATACAAGAGCGGTAAAAATCAACGTGTTTTGTCGGTTACGTCACTTATACCATCATATATCTGGAACCAAAAGTCACAACCATTTGATCTTCGAACTTGATCAACGGCCCGACAGTAGCTTTCAAACGAGTCCAAGTTTGTTAAAATCGGATCAGCCATCTCTGAGAAAATTGAGCGCGTTCAAATACAACGCTTTTTGTCGGTTACGTCACTTATACAATCATATCTCCGGAACCAAAAGTCACAGCCATTTGATCTTCGAACTTGATCAATGGCCCGCCAGTAGCTTTCAAACGAGTCCAAGTTTGTTCAAATCGGTTCAGCCATCTCTGAGAAAATTGAGCGCGTTCAAATACAACGCTTTTTGTCGGTTACGTCACTTATACAATCATATCTCCGGAACCAAAAGTCACAGCCATTTTATCTTCGAACTTGATCAATGCCCCGATAGTAGCTTTCAAACGAGCCCAAGTTTGTTAAAATCGGTTGAGCCATCTCTGAGAAAATTGAGCGCGTTCAAATATCTTCGAAAAGTGCACACACATACACACACACACATACACACACACATACACACAGACATTTTCCGATCTCGTCGAGCTGAGTCGAATGGTATATAACACTATGGGTCTCCGAGGCTCCGTTCGAAAGTCGGTTTTCCAGCAATTCTAATACCTTTCTATAGAGAAAGGCAAAACCCTTCTTAGTCCACTTAGTGGAATTTTCATATATCTTTAAAAATCACCATAGGGGGGAGTACATGAAATTTTCGAAATTTTTGATGCCAAAAGGCTTAGAATTGCATGAAACGTCGAGATTTAGTGTCATCTCGAAAAAAATTTTTTTTGAAAAAATCGACTTTTTGGGACTTAGAAAAAATAGTCCCAGTTTCTAAGTTTGGGACTTAGAAAAAAAAAAGTCCCAGAAAGTTGATTTTTTCAAAAAAATTTTTTTTTGAGATGACACTTTTCATGCCATAAAATGAGAGGACGAAGGTATGCCATAAAATGAGACAAACCTAGGCCAAACTCTTCTACTCTTATTGATGTCAGCTTTCATTCTCACGCACTTTCTAGCAACGTGTCTTGGGCTTTCATTTCCAACTGGCATTTTCAGCTGCCATCTACCACATTTCCACTCAGCCTACAATTATTGATAGGATGAGTGTCTAACAAATAACACCTTTTTTATGCTCCGGTAGAGTTCGGCTTTCACATTCGTTTAAGACCGGTAGACGCTATGTTTTATGCTATGTACCTGACATAAGGGCTCTTTTCATTGGCATGCACTAGTTCATAAGGAAAACTCATCCATTCCGAAGTTGTTAAAGAATCCATTTGGTTCAAGAGTCTATCGTTTATATACCTATCTAGTTATGTACTTTTCAATTAAATAATTCAATTTTAAAGCTAAGTCAATTAAGTTCGATTATCTAGGCAAAAATGCCGTTAGCAATTTATACAACACACCAACGAAATTACGACGAGCTGTTCTTGTCTGCAAGAAATAGTCTGGAAAAGCACACATGCATGATACTTTGAAGGAAAATTTGATATTTGATTCAATTACTTGTTCTCAGTGTGCTTCCTAGTCCATTTGCCAGTTATTATTTGCTACAAAGTCATAAAAGTTATTGTCTGTGATACAAGATTTTAGGCTTTGAAATAGAAAGGAAGGCAGAAGGCTAGAGAACCGGGTATGTAGTACAGCATGTTTACATGTATGCATCAAACTAATTTTTTCCCATTAATTACTAACGATTTATTAATTTTAGTTGGTTTGACGTAAAGTCGCCATAACTAAGTTCAGTTTCTGCAATGACTGAGTGGAAACATATATATATATTCCTGGATAAAAACATGCATGCACGGCGTTATGTTTTAAAATATGAAGGTTTCGAATATGAATTAAATCAAATGATGTGATGATTTTTCCTTCGACTTCTAGTATAGAAGTTGTTGCTTGTCAAATAAACATTAAAGGAAAGGACATTTGCATTGCTTCGGTATATATTCCTCCAAGAGCTCAAGTTGGACAACGACAGCTTAATGAAATTGTCGAAGCCCTTCCTGCTCCACGTTTGATTTTAGGAGATTTCAATTCGCACGGAATGATGTGGGGTTCCGTTTACAATGATAGCAGATCATCTCTAATATATAATATTTGCGACAATTTTAGCATGACGGTACTAAATATGGGTAGCATGACACGGATCCCAAGACCTCCTGCACGTCCAAGTGCATTAGATTTATCTCTGTGCTCGACTTCAATTCGACTAGATTGCACCTGGAAAGTATTTCCTGATTTACATGGTAGCGATCATTTACCAATCATCATCTCAATTAGCAGTAACAAAGGCATTGCTAATTCAGTTAATATTCCATATGATTTGACAAAAAATATTGACTGGATTAAATACCAAAGTAATATTTCAAGTGTCTTAACTTCAATGGAAGAGCTCCCCCCACTTGAAGAATATGACTTACTCGTTTGTTCGATTCTGGAGGCCGCAGAACAAGCCCAAACCAAACGATTTCTTGGTCCATCGTCTAACAGAAGGCCTCCAAACCCTTGGTGGGACAAAGAGTGCTCAGATGCTAAGCACGCGAAACAAAATGCTTTCAAGACGTTTTTAAAACGAGGAGGAGGAACTCCTCAGAATTTTGAAAATTTCTTGACTTTAGAAACCAAGTACAAGAGCATACTTCGGGCCAAGAAATGTAGCTATTGGAGACATTTTGTCGAAGGTTTGTCAAGAGAAACCTTAATGAGCACTCTTTGGAATACGGCCAGACGAATGAGGAATCGTAACGTAGGAAATGAGAGTGAGGAATACTCGAATCGATGGATATTTGATTTTGCGAGGAAAGTTTGTCCAGATTCTGTTCCTACGCATAGCATTATAAGAAAATCTTTTCCAAATAATGGGTCCATTGATAGCCCCTTTTCAATGATGGATTTTTCCATAGCACTCAGTCTTGTAACAATAACGCTCCTGGGTTGGACAGAATTAAATTCAACTTGGTGAAGAATCTGCCCGACCTCGCAAAAAGACGTTTGTTGGAATTGTTTAACAAGTTTCTTGAGCAAAATATTGTTCCACCTGACTGGAGGCAAGTGAAAGTTATCGCCATTCAAAAACCGGGGAAACCAGCTTCCAATCACAACTCATATAGACCCATTGCGATGTTGTCCTGCATCAGAAAATTGTTCGAAAAAATTATTCTACGACGTCTCGACACTTGGGTTGAGACGAACGGGTTGTTGTCTGATACTTAGTTTGGCTTCCGTAGAAATAAAGGGACGAATGACTGCCTTGCATTACTTTCGTCTGACATCCAAATTGCTCTCGCTCAGAAGCAACAAATGGCATCTGTATTTTTGGACATTAAAGGAGCATTTGATTCAGTTTCCATTGATGTTCTTTCGGACAAGCTCCACCAACATGGACTTCCAGCGGTTATAAATAATTATTTGCACAACCTTTTGTCAGAGAAATGCATGCATTTTTCACATGGCGATTTGGCAACATTCAGAATTAGCTACATGGGTCTACCGCAAGGATCATGCCTCAGTCCGCTCCTTTATAATTTTTACGTGAATGACATTGACAGCTGTCTAGTAACCCCATGTACACTAAGACAATTGGCAGATGATGGCGTGGTTTCAGTTACTGGACCCAAAGCTATTGATCTGCAAAAACCATTGCAAGATACCTTAGATAACTTGTCCGTTTGGGCTGTTCATCTGGGTATCGAATTCTCTGCGGAGAAAACAGAGCTGGTCGTCTTTTCACGAAAGCATGATCCCGCGCAGCTTCAGCTTCATATGATGGGAAGAATGATCCAACAGGTTTTGACTTTCAAATACCTTGGGGTGTGGTTTGATTCCAAATGCACGTGGGGAGGACACATTAGGTTTCTGATAACAAAATGCCAAGAACAACTGTCACTGAAACGGCGATGACAATTCGTTAGGCATTGTACACACTCACTTTAAAGGCATTATCATCTATGTATTTTGACCAGCCTCAGCCGGTACAGCCACCTATCGGAAAACGGCGGAAGCAAAGTTGTACATCTGATATTTAAAATCTTATGTTGTCAAGTTTCTATCAGTTGTTGGATGAAACAACACAATTATGAAAGGAATGTACCTCAGTATGAAATAAATATCTTCAGTAGCTCTTGGTTCTCAATGTCTGCTTCTTGCCTTACCATTACTCTATTAAGCAATCTCTCACATCACTTGAGGAAGAGGGTTCAAAGTGATATACGGGTAGAAAATCGGAGTTACGAGCTCTGAAAGATATACACTTCTCAAGTAACGCATTTTCGGATCATGATTAATTTTCATGGGAAAAGACTTATTGTTCATGGTTTCATGGTAAGTTAGAATGCTTGATGTCATGATTATTTAATCATAACAGCAGTAACGGATTTCTTTCCGTGTATGTATTTGTGAGATTTTTTCGTCGAATCATAAAATACAAAACAAGATATTTGATGGGAACATTGTTTCAATGACGATAAAACTATGCAAATAAGTTGAAAATGCTCAAATAACGATCAAATTCATGACAACTTACCGATCGAGAGTCAGTTCCTCTAATTGGTTTAGATCACAGGCAATGTACTCGAGAGCGGCATCTGTTATTCTGGGACACCACGAAAGATCAAGGGCACGAAGCTTCTGCAAGTTTTCTGCTATCAGCTCTACTCCGTCATCCGTTACCTTGCTGCATCCTGATAGCGATAATACTGTTAGATGAGGCAGCGAATGTACTGAAATAATATAAGCTAGATGAATAAGTTTATCATATATGTAGTAAAGTACAGGATTGCATATACGTAGAACATTGAATCAATTATGTAAACGGATAAAATTATTACGAGCTTCGTCTGCAATGCGCTAACTTAAAGTGCCTTCTGAATATACTTTCTGCTATGGAATTAAACAATCATTAACAGGAACTTCACCCGAAAACAAACAAACACTAACGGGAACTATACCCGAAAACAAAGTAACAAAGAACAGTTCCTTAATTTCTGTTTGAGCTGTTAGTAGAATATTCTCACTAATAGTACTGTTGTTGTACCGTTGAGTTCCACTATGTCACGTTATTACACTCTCACAAAGTCACTATTTTCACAGTCACTATTTTTACGAAAGTGTATCAAATGTATACTGATACGTATTTCGGAATATTACTTACATCCTTCTTCAGTGTATCGGTTTTATAAGTTTATTGAATGCTGCAGTGAAGTTCCTTTTATACAAACGTAAGTAGATAGAAACGTATTTAGGTAAACCACAAAAGGAACAAAAAAAAATTGAAAAGGAAAAAAAAGGTAACAGAAAAACTGTAAGAGTTAAGTGTTTTCTATGTGTGTTTTTATCTTGGATATTGGTAGTAACTGGAAAAGCCAAGAAGATCTATTCCCTTGGTCTCGGTTTAATAAAGAGATGGAGTTATTTTTGAATATTTCTAAACTTTCTGCTGAATCTAATTTCCATGGATTGGAAATTTGTCTTAAGATTTTTATGTCATTAGTAGTGAGTTCATGATCTTCAAAAAAGGCATGTTCTGCTACTTTTGACTTGATGTGATGTGGTAGTCCCTTTTCCAATTCGTCGCTATTTCTGAGATATGTTCCTTGAAATGAAAGTCTAGTGTTCTCTTTGTTTGTCCGATATTTATTTAATCGCAATGAGGACACGAGATTTAGTATACCCCATACATTTTCAAATTCTCTGTAGGATCTTGTCATGTAGGACCGATATTTTAGCCAAACGTGGTGCTATTGAGGGTGAAATTTATGAGAGACCGATTGCTTTCAACGAATTCTATAACGCGTCTCGCCAAAGAACACGTGCCAGCTGGCAAGCTTCTTGGGATAAAGATGATCTGGGTCGGTGGATGCACTCACGTGTTCCTAAAATATCGACAAAGGCATAGTTCAGGGGACTGGATGTGAGTAGGAACTTCATTCGTGTGATGTCCAGACTCATGTCCAATCACTACATTCACATCTCCTTCGAATTGGACTTTCCGAGACTAGTCATTGTGCTTGTGGCGAAGGTTACCGCGATATTGACCATGTCGTTTGGAGATGCGTGGAGTATCGTGATGTCAGATCTCGGCCGGCTGCTCGGCCATCCATGGAAGTTGACCATCAATGTCAACTTCCCTCTCTGAGCAGCCTAGATAGCCGTGTAGTGTCGGTAGCGGTTTCCCAACTGGCTAAGAATAACGCTACGGTCCACCTGTACCGGTGGTATAAATCCACCAAACAGGTAAGCCGTGTGGTATCCGGCGGAATTATTTTTTTTACCAAGAATTGATCCACTGGTTTCCTGTTCCATGTCGTAAAAGGCCACAAAAATAGGAACTCCTAAGTCAAGGTGTATTTCCGTGCCGATGGCTGAATGGCTGCAGGAGGTTAAACAATGCAGTCGTGAACGGAATATCTTGGGATTTTCCCTTACTGTGTTAAGCGAAGCTCTGGCACAGTGGACGACTTCTTTCTTTGCAACTCGTGGGATTTAAATGATTAAAACATTTAAAAAAATCCTTACATGGTTCGCTATAGGCGATTATAAGCCAATATATTTGGTTTCTTCTAGTTGTTGTACGATAAGTGCTGGAGGTGGAATGTTCGTTACTCTAATTGATAATGATTGGAGTGGCACAAATCAATCTTCAGCATAAACGTACAGCAACTATGAATCTATCCAGACTTCTGCAAGAAGGTAAAGCTTCTATAGCTTTGGTTCAAGAACCGTATTTCCAAAAGGGAAACTTCTACGTTGGAAAATTGTTAAACCCAGTCTTTCTTGCTTTCAACAAGACCGGTATGACTAATCCACGTGAAATGCCTCGAGCATGCATACTTGCAAATAGTGCTCTCGATGTTTCTCTCATATCGGAGCTCACAACTCGGGATATTTGTGCTGTCACAGTTGGTATGACTACTGATGGCATAGACAGGAAATATGTCTATTGTTCGGCATATTTGCCGCATAACCAACCTTCGCCAAGCGATGACTTCAAAAAGGTTGTATCATACTGCTGCAAAAGTGATTTACCACTTGTAATCGGCAGTGACATAAATGCTCACCATATCATTTGGGGCAGCACAGATATAAATTCGAGAGGCTCTGATATGATGGAATTTGTGAGCAGTACAAACCTGCACATAGTCAATGCAGGAAACCGTCCAACTTTTGCGAGAGCTGGAAGAGAGGAGGTTTTGGACGTAACTCTCTGCTCTCATAGAATTGCGCATGAGTTGGTGAATTGGCTCGTCTCCGATGAGCTCGAACCTTCGTTGTCTGATCATAAGGACATCTTCTTTGATCATTCAAACGTTAAATTTGATATTATCACATATCGTAATCCCAAATCTACAAACTGGGACCTCTATGAAGAGGGTTTGGCGACTAGATTTTACGGGTACCAACCAACAATTGAAACCCCAATTGATTTGGAAAATGTTGTCGACGAGACAAATTCACTCATAGTTGCAGCATATGAAGAGGCTTGTCCACTTCGGATTGTGCGAGCTACTAGAGGAACTCCTTGGTGGAATGCTGAACTTGCTAGACTAAGGAAACTATGCAGAAGAGCTTGGAACCACCGACGCAGAGATGGATCGGAGGCATTCGTGTCGGCTCGAAGGGCTTACAAAAATGCTCTTCGATCGTCTGAGCGAAGTGGTTGGAAAAGCCTCTGCACAAATGTCTCTAGTCTCAACGAGGCTAGCAGATTAAATAAGTTACTTTCGAAGTCTAAGGACTTTAATGTCAGTTTCTTAAGAACTTCAGATGGTGAACACTTGTCTGAAGAAGGTGATGTACTTCACTATCTTTTTAACACTCACTTTCCAGGATGTATGGATCCATCACCGACAGCTCTTCCCGAGACTTTTTCAGGTAGTTACGATTCTTGGGCCCTTGCTCGAAGCGTTGTGACGATTGAATCGGTCAAATGGGCAGTTGAGAGTTTTGCTCCGTACAAGTCTCCTGGAAAGGATGGAGTTTTCCCAGTGTTACTGCAGAAAGGGTATGAACATTTCAAACATGTTTTGAAGAAAATACTTACTTTTAGTCTTGCGACAGGATACATTCCAAGAGCTTGGCAGGAAATAATTGTCAAATTTATTCCCAAAGGCGGTCGCGACACTTATGAGGAAGCGAAGAGTTTCAGGCCTATCAGTCTAAGCTCATTTCTTCTTAAAACAGTGGAACGCATAGTAGATCACTATATCAGGAATGTTAGTTTGGGCGTGCATCCGCTACATGGAATGCAACATGCTTACCAGCGTGGAAAGTCCACTACAACCCTGTTACATGATGTTGTGTACAACATTGAAAAAGCTTTCTCACAAAAGCAATCTTGCTTGGGAGTTTTCCTAGACATTGAAGGTGCCTTTGATAACGTGTCTTTCAATTCAATTCTGGAAGCAGCCCGTGGTCATGGCATACCTTCAAGTATCACAAATTGGATACACGCAATGCTTAGCAATCGACTTCTTTGTTCATCGCTTCGGCAAGCAGAGATTAGAAAGCTGAGTGTCCGTGGGTGTCCTCAAGGTGGTGTACTATCCCCACTTTTATGGAACCTAGTCGCTGATGGTTTGTTAAGGAAACTTAATAACCTTGGATTTCCGACTTACGGTTTTGCCGACGATTATCATATATTGATGACCGGTATAAGCATTAGCACTCTCTTTGATTTAATGCAGCAAGCCCTGCGATCTGTTGAACAATGGTGTTGTCAGGTTGGATTATCTGTAAATCCGGGCAAAACATCAATGGTGCTTTTCACTCATCGTAGGATAATCACAGGAGCTCGTCCGTTGCAGTTCTTTGGTTCAGAGGTGACTGTGGTCGAACAAGTTAAATACGTCGGGGTTATTCTTGACTCAAAACTGAATTGGTCTGCTCACATTGACTTCAGAATTAAAAGAGCTTGCATGGCTTTCGGCCAATGCAGACGAGCTTTTGGAAAATCATGGGGACTCAAACCCAGATATATTCATTGGATCTACACAACTATTGTAAGACCAATTTTAGCATATGGATGTCTTGTATGGTGGCAGAAAGGAGAAGTCGCGACAGTTCAGTCAAAGCTAAATCATCTCCAAAGGATGGTCCTAATGGCGATGACAGGAGCATTCACGACAACTCCTACTGCTGCTCTAGAGGCGCTACTGTGTATTATACCACTACATGTGTTCCTAAAACAAGAAGCATTATCTTGTGCATACCGTCTTAGGGTTACAGGGCTTTGGAACAGTAACCCATTAGATTATGCTACCAGCCACACTCGCTTGTGGTCTCAAATGGTTACGTGGGATGAGTATTTACTCGCTCCTAGTGACCTAACGCTCACATGCAGTTTTCCCTTCAAAACATTCAATGTGAGCTATCCTCTTCGTGAGGAATGGTTGTCTGGAACGACAACTTGATGAACACATAGTTTGTTATACGGACGGTTCTCTGTTGAATGGTCGTGCTGGTGCTGGTGTCTACTGTCGTGAAATGAGGCTGCAGCAGTCTCATTCACTTGGTAGATACTGTACTGTGTTCCTAGCAGAAATCTTCGCGATTCTGTGTGGAGTACAATCGGCACTTCAGCAGAGGATCTGTGGTAAGCGAATTTATTTTTGTTCCGACAGTCAGGCAGCCTTAAAAGCACTCAGTTCGAATGACTCACGGTCGAATCTAGTGATCGCATGCCGAACTCAAATTGAAGACCTCAGCATTTCAAATGCTGTTTACTTCTTATGGGTACCCGGCCATTCTGGTATTACTGGAAATGAATGGGCTGATGAGTTGGCAAGAGCTGGTGCAACGAATGATTTCGTTGGTCCTGAACCAGCTTTACCACTTTCAACTAGTTGGATAAAGCACAAGATTCGTTCTTGGGCTGCATCCAAACATGCCAGCTACTGGCGCAGCTTGCAAACTTGCGCTCAGACAAAAGCATTTCTACCAGATTTAAATATGAAAATGTCAAAGTGTCTACTGCATTTCTCCAAGCATCATTGCAGTATTCTGGTCAGAGCTCTGACTGGACATTGCAAACTCAATTATCACATGGCTACTATTCAACGTGCTGAGTATTATTCGTGTGATTTGTGTGAATGCGATTATGGTACTTCATATCATCTGATATGTAACTGTCCCGCATTGACGCAGCTACGTATCCGGGTTTTTGGTTTTCCATACATGGTTGAGTCTGTGTATGCGGAGCTAAAATTGAAGGATATTCTCTCGTTTCTCACCCAATGTGGTAAGGAGCTATAGTCAGAAGGGTTCATCGTTCTTCCTGAAGTGAATGAATCCCTTCTGTATTCACCTTAAATAGGGTTTAGCAGATTGTTTGGCATCCTTTGGGGGGTACCGAATTTACTTCTGCTCGTACATACTGCGAATCGTTCTGCATTCTTCCGGGAGTGCAGAATGGTGTCGCTTTTGTAAGATCTCTAAATCCTCTCGGGGGTTGGAGGTTTTATTAACAGCAGACTGTTCGGGACCTCGTAGAGGTTCAGAATTTACTTCTGCTTTTATGTGTTTTTGTGTCGTCAATTTTTCCCATCCTCCTAGTCCAACCCTTACCATTTCCTTTCAATCCTTCCCTCTTATATATCGGGAAAATGATGCTAAAAACAAATTGATGGCAAGGCACGAATCTCCAAATATCAAGGGGAACGTGCCATTTGAGTCAATTTGTTCTGATTCCTGATTCCTGAACTAATAAATTCCTTGCGTACCCAAGGTAGTTTATCCAATGTCCCAGTTCGCGACATTCTTGCTTGTCGTGACGTTCCTTACATGAAACTTCTTTATTATTTCATTAAGTCCATTGGAGTTCCAATTTAAATTTTATTTTATGTTAGACTGTTTTCTCTTCCATGAGTTCAACCAATAGCCAGCTATCTTATATTAAATAAAAGTGATGAACTGATACAAACAAACCTGAAATAGTTATAAGATCATGTACAAAATAAATGTATTTCAGTGTTTAGAATAACTAATGAATAATACTAATATGATATTCGAAATGTATTAGGTTTAAAGTACTATGTATTGTGGATGCCACGGCGAAGAAAAACTTATGTATATTGCCTATGAAATAAACGTATCTATGGAAAAAAAATTTTAGGCTCTTTTGACATCACTTGGACCAATCTGAATAAATTGTAGTCAAAAATGAGCCGATGTCAAAATTTCAAAAATTACACTCCTTCATATACGTCCATAAACAAAGCACCATTTTAATCAGTTCAAGTTTTAAAATACAGGGTGCGTACGGTATTTGTGAACATCCGTATATATAGCTGTAATTTATAGAGAACAATTGTTTTTTTTGTTTTCTTAGATTATCAATGGAGACTATAAACTAACGCAAGAAACGAAGAGACCTGCAGTTATCGTCACAATATGCACGAAACACACCGACCCCCACTTTTTCAACTGTGCCCATTATTTCGTACATAAGGTTCGTCGTGAATGGGAAGCATCTGTTGCAGAACGCAAATACGACCATGGCTAAAAAATGTTATGACCACATCACCCAAAACTTATGACCACCTAGCTCCCCAGATCTTAATACTCTTGATTATTACGTGTACATCCATAAAACACTATTTCATTGCTGAATGTGGCTATACAAACAATAATGATCAACATGAACAAATAATATTTCATTCGGACATGTATGATAGTTATTTTTGATTTCGGACTGAATCCGCTATTGTCACTAATGGGAATTGCATAGTTTTAGAGTCAATTAATGTTTTGTAAAGATTTCATGGAATTATAAATTTTGCAAAAAAAATGAAATTTTAATATCAATTTGTCCTCAAATATCGCACGTACCCTGTACAGGATTCTATTCTGAAAGGTTACTGGAGTGGGATGAGGCTAATTCGATGCGTTTTGTCCCCAATGATATAAAATTACCGAATTGTTCTGGACTACGTCAATCAATCGATCGAAACCTATTTGGCCATTACGAAATGGCATCTCAGAGAGACTAAGAAGGAAATAGAGGATGCCCAATGAAATGCTTAGGAAGCGGATGAAAAATGAAAATAGTGCCAGCCTTTATCAAACAACTTTCAATGATTGATTGAATGTAGCTAAGCATAATAGATGTATAAAAATGTCCTGCCATTTTGGTTTTGTGTATGAATTCGTGTTCGCCGTTTACTGCATAAAAAGTGAAAAAAATACCACAAATGAATTGATGATTTTTATATTACTTAACAAAAACATTCGAATCACTTGAGAATGACATAAACTGAAATTTTCAGAAGGAGAAAATTCAGCACAATTTTGGGAAGTTGGGTTGTTACAACTACTAACTGTGCAACAATGGCACAGGGGTCGACGCCAGCCAGTACGGCGCCCACGCTGGATGGAACAATATTATCAAAGATATACGTATATCAATATCGTATATCAAAGATATACGTATGATGGCAGTTTGCCAAGCATCGAAACTGATTTGTTTGGTATCGTAGATGCTTTGTGAAACTTAATACGCCCAGTAATTGAAATTATATATGCTCTTTACAAAAACATATAAACTATATGTGTTTATCTCTGTTCTTTACTGAACCAACAAGTTTTAAGATTAGTTCTTGACTTTGATTATTTATAAAAAAAATTAAAAAAAAATTAACTTTAACACAATAAGGCTGTTAACAATTTCATGTATTCTACAATTGTGGGAGAAAGCAACGGTGGTTCATCAGCACATCAACAATCACACCAATGTGAAACAACAGTTGCTATCTCAGAGTTTTTCTTCTACGACTATTGTGAAAGAAACGCAGAGGAATGTGGCTTGTCGCACAGAAAAAAAGGCGGGTGGGTAATGTCAGAGACATAACTGGATGTCGTGAATACGAAAACAAATGACATGTTCCTTAACACTTCCGAATATCAAATAGTTGATCAATTGTATGAATTATGCAAGCATTCCCCTTTTCCACATTTTTCGCAAAAACAAAGAAGGCTTCACTTGATCTCGATTACTGTGAATTTCACACAGCGAAAAGTGCAAGAATCTAACCAAACTGTTCTACATTTGCACTAAACTGAGGATATTTTCTTTCGATTTGCGAACAACACATCCTAATAGTTCTTCAGAAAACTTTTAGAGCCATTAGAACGGCTGATTTTTTATAATGCTTTCCAACGATGCTTATTCATCCATCGAAATGACTGGCAGCTGTGACGTAATCACTCTTATCGGAAGCGAAACTAGCTTTGCAAACGGCACAAAATACATCTGCTCGCATTGGCGATAGAATCCAAACTGATTAGATTTTTGTTAGGAGCTTTCTTTTACGTGATTTCGTTTGTAGCATTTTCACTAATGGGCGGTCCTAACGGCTATAAAAATAGTCGCATACAGAATATTAATGTCGATTATTTTATTTCGCATTTGCAAATTTATTGAAAAAAAAAACTATCAATATGCTGTAGGGATTCATTTCCAGCATTCAGAAGGGACAAATTGCGTAATTCTCTACGATATTAAACTCGGAACATTTTTCGCAAAAAAAAGCTTCACTTGATCTCGATTACTGTGAATTTCACACAGCGAAAAGTGCACAAATCTAACCAAATTGTTCTTGATTTGCACTAAACTGAGGATAATTACCTGCGGTTTGCGAAAAACAAATCCTAATAGTTCTTTAGGAAAATTTTAGAGCCATTAGAACGGCTGATTTTTTATAATGCTCTCCAACGTTGCTTTTTCATCCATCGAAATGACTGGCAGCTGTGACGTAATCGCTCTTGTCGAAAGCGAAACTAGCTGTGCAGACGACACAAAACACATCTGCTCGCAGTGGCGATAGAATCCAAACTGATTCAATTTTTGTTAAGAGTTTCCTTTATGTGATTTCGTTTGTAGCTTTTTCACTAATGGGCGGTCCTAACGGCTATAAAAATAGCCGCATACAGAATTTTTATGTCGATTATTTCATTTCGGATTTGCATAATTTATTGAAAAAAAACTATCAATATGCTGTAGGGATTCATTTCCAGCATTCAGAAGGGTCAAATTGCGTAATTCTCTACGATATTAAACTCGGAACATTTTTCGCAAAAAAAGGCTTCACTTGATCTCGATTACTGTGAATTTCACACAGCGAAAAGTGCACAAATCTAACCAAATTGTTCTTGATTTGCACTAAACTGAGGATAATTACCTGCGATTTGCGAAAAACAAATCCTAATAGTTCTTTAGAAAAATTTTAGAGCCATTAGAACGGCTGATTTTTTATAATGCTCTCCAACGTTGCTTTTTCATCCATCGAAATGACTGGCAGCTGTGACGTAATCGCTCTTGTCGAAAGCGAAACTGGCTGTGCAGACGACACAAAACACATCTGCTCGCAGTGGCGATAGAATCCAAACTGATTCAATTTTTGTTAAGAGATTTCCTTTTATTTGATTTCGTTTGTAGCTTTTCCACTAATGGGCGGTCCTAACGGCTATAAAAATAGCCGCATACAGAATTTTTATGTCGATTATTTCATTTCGGATTTGCAAAATTTTTTGAAAAAAACTATCAATATGCTGTAGGGATTAATTTCCAGCATTCAGAAGGGTCAAATTGCGGAATTCTCTACGATATTAAACTCGGAACATTTTTCTCAAAAAAAGGCTTCACTTGATCTCGATTACTGTGAATTTCACACAGCGAAAAGTGCACAAATCTAACCAAATTGTTCTTGATTTGCACTAAACTGAGGATAATTACCTGCGATTTGCGAAAAACAAATCCTAATAGTTCTTTAGAAAAATTTTAGAGCCATTAGAACGGCTGATTTTTTATAATGCTCTCCAACGTTGCTTTTTCATCCATCGAAATGACTGGCAGCTGTGACGTAATTGCTCTTGTCGAAAGCGAAACTAGCTGTGCAGACGACACAAAACACATCTGCTCGCAGTGGCGATAGAATCCAAACTGATTCAATTTTTGTTAAGAGATTTCCTTTTATGTGATTTCGTTTGTAGCTTTTTCACTAATGGGCGGTCCTAACGGCTATAAAAATAGCCGCATATAGAATTTCAATGTCGATTATTTCATTTCGGATTTGCATAATTTATTGAAAGAGACTATCAATATGCTGTAGGGATTCGTTTCTAGCATTCAGAAGGACCAAATTGAGGAACTCACTACGATATTCACCACTTTTGGAAACATTTTTCTTGAACGATTTGTTGTACAGCAGCAGCTATTTTCTTCTCTTCCTCAGAACGCGTTCTGATTGGCTGGTGTTGACATGGGTCAAATGAGATAGGTTTTTCAATAGTGTACTATTGAAATACTTCAATGCTCTTGCTATACACGTTTAAGTTGAAAAATTTCGATTCTATTGGTAGTTAGATTATATAAATCCTTCCACAGATCACTGAGCTATGAGCTTTCAAAATACGAGAAAGGCAAACGCGCCATATGAATTATCCTCTTTGATACTCGTTTATACCAAACATTTCAGAAAAGTTTAATTTTGAACTATTTGAGATTATGTCACACAACTGAAAATTTTATCATAAAATTGTGATCATATTTCCGATGGCATGTAGCAAAAATTATGTTGATTCGTTAGATACAACAAGAGATATTCACGATCAAAAACTTATCACTCTCTCAGAGGGTAAATTTTGAAAAGGCACCCCATAGTAAAGTAAGTCGTATTCACGACAAAAGGCGACTTCGGTCATCACGAGAAGAAATTAATAATATATTTCAAAGAAATGTGGCAATTATGTCATACACAATTATGTTCGATTTCTTCCACTTCAAATGGTTTTAAATTAACCTATCATATTCTAAATACAAACACTTAGATTGAAAACTAAATGTCAAAAATAGAAAACCTGTTTTTATCCATCTAGTGGTGTAATGATGCATTTCTCATATATTCTCATTTCATATATACACTGAGGTCTTTTTTTATGCGGTCTTTTTTTATGCGGTTTTTTTACGCGACTTTTTAAGCGAATTTTCAGAGTTATGCCGTTTTTTTATGCGAAGTTTCAGAGTTATGCGGTTTTTTATGCGAATTTTCAGAGTTATGCGGTTTTTTTT